>NW_027461825.1:0-212500 GCF_050947455.1 Rhinoderma darwinii
AAGTAATGTAATGTATGTACACAGTGACTCCACCAGCAGAATAGTGAGTACAGCTCTGGAGTATAATACAGGATATAACTCAGGATCAGTACAGGATAAGTAATGTAATGTATGTACACAGTGACTCCACCAGCAGAATAGTGAGTGCAGCTCTGGAGTATAATACAGGATGTAACTCAGGATCAGTACAGGATAAGTAATGTAATGTATGTACACAGTGACTCCACCAGCAGAATAGTGAGTGCAGCTCTGGAGTATAATACAGGATGTAACTCAGGATCAGTACAGGATAAGTAATGCAATGTATGTACACAGTGACTCCACTAGCAGAATAGTGAGTGCAGCTCTGGAGTATAATACAGGATATAACTCAGGATCAGTACAGGATAAGTAATGTAATGTATGTACCCCATGACTCCACCAACAGAATAGGGAGTGCAGCTCTGGAGTATAATACAGGATGTAACTCAGGATCAGTACAGGATAAGTAATGTAATGTATGTACACAGTGACTCCACCAGCAGAATAGTGAGTGCAGCTCTGGAGTATAATACAGGATATAACTCAGGATCAGTACAGGATAAGTAATGTAATGTATGTACCCCATGACTCCACCAACAGAATAGGGAGTGCAGCTCTGGAGTATAATACAGGATGTAACTCAGGATCAGTACAGGATAAGTAATGTAATGTATGTACACAGTGACTCCACCAGCAGAATAGTGAGTGCAGCTCTGGAGTATAATACAGGATGTAACTCAGGATCAGTACAGGATAAGTAATGTAATGTATGTACACAGTGACTCCACCAGCAGAATAGTGAGTACTGCTCTGGAGTATAATACAGGATATAACTCAGGATCAGTACAGGATAAGTAATGTAATGTATGTACACAGTGACTCCACCAGCAGAATAGTGAGTACAGCTCTGGAGTATAATACAGGATATAACTCAGGATCAGTACAGGATAAGTAATGTAATGTATGTACACAGTGACTCCACCAGCAGAATAGTGAGTGCAGCTCTGGAGTATAATACAGGATGTAACTCAGGATCAGTACAGGATAAGTAATGTAATGTATGTACACAGTGACTCCACCAGCAGAATAGTGAGTGCAGCTCTGGAGTATAATACAGGATATAACTCAGGATCAGTACAGGATAAGTAATGTAATGTATGTACCCCATGACTCCACCAACAGAATAGGGAGTGCAGCTCTGGAGTATAATACAGGATGTAACTCAGGATCAGTACAGGATAAGTAATGTAATGTATGTACACAGTGACTCCACCAGCAGAATAGTGAGTGCAGCTCTGGAGTATAATACAGGATGTAACTCAGGATCAGTACAGGATAAGTAATGTAATGTATGTACACAGTGACTCCACCAGCAGAATAGTGAGTACTGCTCTGGAGTATAATACAGGATATAACTCAGGATCAGTACAGGATAAGTAATGTAATGTATGTACACAGTGACTCCACCAGCAGAATAGTGACTGCAGCTCTGGAGTATAATACAGTATAAGTCACGTCATGTATGTACACAGTGACAACTTCAATAACGTTAAATAAATACTCTATAAAAATATTGGTAAATATTGAAATGTCACATTTATAAAACAATTTACAACCAATTCAGGAATTAATAAACAAATAAAAATGCACAGAATTCTATTCCACTTCAGCGTTGACTTTGGTGCCAATTGCCAGTGATAAGGCCCTGAACCTGCCGCCAGGTGTCTGATGCTACAACATCCTCTCCGGCCGTATATAAGAAGTGGAGGAGCCTCACACACACATCACCACCACATGTACCAGTCTCCACAGCCAATTATATCTGCAGCTGCGGAAAGCCTGGGGATCACTGCCCTACACCAGGGATAGAGAAGACAGACTGTAGAGGACAACCAATGTCAATATGACCTATTACTCACAGCTGAGTGTTTGTTACATTGTATCCAGTCTAGACAAACCTCTGTTAGTTAAATAGCCCGAACTCCAGACTGATACTTTTTACCTGCACTGATAATTCAGAACAATGTGTCAGGACAGGAGAGGGATGTGTGGCGGGAGGATCATGTAGACTGGATACAATTGTAACAAACCCTCATCTTAAATGTATTAAGCCAGGAAGGATCCGTTTTCAACATATGGATGGGCAATTTTCGTTGACAGTTAGCACAGATATTGAAAATAGTAAGAAATTAAAACAAAGTCTATTGGAAAGCTGAAGACCTCTTTATCATACACGGACTAGTTTCTCTTTTATTTACATAAAACTCCTCTAATCCTCCATTTGCCCATTGAGAGCAGAAATAACCGGCACCTCCTGCTGTATTCCTGGGGAACTCTCCTGCTGTACTCCTGCTGAACCCTCATGCTGTACTCCTGGGGAACCCTCATGCTGTACTCCTGGGGAACCCTCATGCTGTACTCCTGGGGAACCCTCATGCTGTACTCCTGGGGAACCCTCATGCTGTACTCCTGGGGGCACCCTCCTGCTGTACTCCTGGGGGCACCCTCCTGCTATACTCCTGGTGTTACTCATGCTGTACTCCTGGGGGCACCCTCCTGCTGTACTCCTGGTGTTACTCATGCTATACCCCGGGTGTTCCCCTCATACTGTACCCTTGGGGGCCCCTGCCTGCCGTGCTCTTAGGGGAACCCTCATGATGTACTGCTGGGGGGGAACCCTCATGATGTACTGCTGGGGAGGAACCCTCATGATGTACTGCTGGGGGGAACCCTCATGATGTACTGCTGGGGGGGGAACCCTCATGATGTACTGCTGGGGGAGAACCCTCATGATGTACTGCTGGGGGGAACCCTCATGATGTACTGCTGCGGGGGAACCCTCATGATGTACTGCTGGGGGGGAACCCTCATGATGTACTGCTGGGGGGGAACCCTCATGATGTACTGCTGGGGGGGGAACCCTCATGATGTACTGCTGGGGGGGAACCCTCATGATGTACTGCTGGGGGGGAACCCTCATGATGTACTGCTGGGGGGGAACCCTCATGATGTACTGCTGGGGGGGAACCCTCATGATGTACTGCTGGGGGGGAACCCTCATGATGTACTGCTGAGGGGGGGAACCCTCATGATGTACTGCTGGTGGGGAACCCTCATGATGTACTGCTGGGGGGGGAACCCTCATGATGTACTGCTGGGTGGGAACCCTCATGATGTACTGCTGGGTGGGAACCCTCATGATGTACTGCTGGGTGGGAACCCTCATGATGTACTGCTGGGGGGAACCCTCATGATGTACTGCTGGGGGGAACCCTCATGATGTACTGCTGGGGGGAACCCTCATGATGTACTGCTGGGGGGAACCCTCATGATGTACTGCTGGGGGGAACCCTCATGATGTACTGCTGGGGGGAACCCTCATGATGTACTGCTGGGGGGAACCCTCATGATGTACTGCTGGGGGGAACCCTCATGATGTACTGCTGGGGGGAACCCTCATGATGTACTGCTGGGGGGAACCCTCATGATGTACTGCTGGGGGGAACCCTCATGATGTACTGCTGGGGGGAACCCTCATGATGTACTGCTGGGGGGAACGCTCATGATGTACTGCTGGGGGGAACCCTCATGATGTACTGCTGGGGGGAACCCTCATGATGTACTGCTGGGGGGAACCCTCATGATGTACTGCTGGGGGGAACCCTCATGATGTACTGCTGGGGGGGAACCCTCATGATGTACTGCTGGGGGGGAACCCTCATGATGTACTGCTGGGGGGGAACCCTCATGATGTACTGCTGGGGGGGGAACCCTCATGATGTACTGCTGGGGGGGAACCCTCATGATGTACTGCTGGGGGGGAACCCTCATGATGTACTGCTGGGGGGGAACCCTCATGATGTACTGCTGGGGGGGAACCCTCATGATGTACTGCTGGGGGGGAACCCTCATGATGTACTGCTGGGGGGGAACCCTCATGATGTACTGCTGGGGGGGAACCCTCATGATGTACTGCTGAGGGGGGGAACCCTCATGATGTACTGCTGGTGGGGAACCCTCATGATGTACTGCTGGGGGGGGGGAACCCTCATGATGTACTGCTGGGTGGGAACCCTCATGATGTACTGCTGGGTGGGAACCCTCATGATGTACTGCTGGGTGGGAACCCTCATGATGTACTGCTGGGTGGGAACCCTCATGATGTACTGCTGGGTGGGAACCCTCATGATGTACTGCTGGGGGGAACACTCATGATGTACTGCTGGGGGGAACCCTCATGATGTACTGCTGGGGGAACCCTCATGATGTACTGCTGGGGGGAACCCTCATGATGTACTGCTGGGGGGAACCCTCATGATGTACTGCTGGGGGGAACCCTCATGATGTACTGCTGGGGGGAACCCTCATGATGTACTGCTGGGGGGAACCCTCATGATGTACTGCTGGGGGAACCCTCATGATGTACTGCTGGGGGGAACCCTCATGATGTACTGCTGGGGGGAACCCTCATGATGTACTGCTGGGGGGAACCCTCATGATGTACTGCTGGGGGGAACCCTCATGATGTACTGCTGGGGGGAACACTCATGATGTACTGATGGGGGGAACCCTCATGATGTACTGATGGGGGGAACCCTCATGATGTACTGCTGGGGGGAACCCTCATGATGTACTGCTGGGGGGAACCCTCATGATGTACTGCTGGGGGGAACACTCATGATGTACTGATGGGGGGAACCCTCATGATGTACTGATGGGGGGAACCCTCATGATGTACTGCTGGGGGGAACCCTCATGATGTACTGCTGGGGGGGAACCCTCATGATGTACTGCTGGGGGGAACCCTCATGCTCTATTTCTGGTGTACTCCTGGTGTTACCCTCACACTGTACCTTTGGGGGGACCCTCCTGCTGTACCCCAGGGGGTATTGTCATGTTTATCACGCCAGGGTCCAGTATGGTCACCGTGAGTGAAGCCTTTTCTCAGAATTGTCAAGAAAATAGATTTACTAAATCTCAGAATCATCTGCAAAATAAACTGGAGAACTGTGGGATTTGGGATGAGACCATTTCACTCCCCAACGCTTCACCCCCCCACCCCCTCTGGAGGAGTCTCCGGCCACTTACCCTGACCACACTGAAGTCCATCTTTGTCTCCTGAGCGCACTGTAATATAAGCTGGAAGCAGCTTTTGCTCTGATTCGTCATACCGCGGTCATAATATCGCTGCAATATTCTCTGCTGCTCCGCAGTGAACACAGAGCGGAGGTTCATCTGCAACAGTAAAATACAGGAGACTAATGGAACACCAGATCCGCAGCGGAAAATCGGCTCAATCCAAAACCACAAGAGAAAGTCAACAAACAGCAAGTAAGTCTACAAACAGCAGGTCATCTGTGGATTTAAAGGGGAACCCGGCTGGAAGATCCGTCCCTGCAACTGACAAATCAGTGACCGGCTCGCTACGTGCGTTCCCAGCGATTAAAGGGGTTTTATATACACGAAGCGAAGTCTTTACAGAAGGAAAAGTACAAAACTTTCTAATAGACTTTACGTTTTAATCCATAATCAATTTTAAGATCTTAGTTTGCAGTCAGTGAATGAGGACACGTTAGGGCTGTTAAAACAACGGCCGTCAGACGGACTCGTGTATTTCAGGCCGTTCACACGACTGTTCCAGTGGAGCGGGTGAAGGGTCCATTCAAAAACAGGACAAGTCCGATTTTAGTTTGTGTCACGCTCCCCTCCATAGACCGCAGTTTTTTACGTTCGAGGTGGGATACATTCGTGTGAACGCGGCCTTACTATCCACAGCCGTAATCCTGCACGTAGCCTGTCCTGACCTCAGCTATGAAGTGGAGACAATTGTATCGGTGTGCACAATGCTCCGGGAGAGAACACGCCTGGACTGATACATTGTAGCAAACAATTGATGTGTCATTCTCACAGAGCATTGCCTAGACAAGATACAATTGTAACAAACCCTCCGCTGAGAGAAGTATACACTATGTACAGGTTTTCTACCTCTGAATGAATACAAGTATTTTCATTCACTGACAGCAAACCAATATCTTAAATACAATGAAGAATTGCAATTTAAAGTCTACTTGTAGCAAGTTGTAGAACTTTTGCATGTAGACCCGGATGAACCTCTTTAATAAACTAACGAGACTCCCGGGGCCCCCACAACCCGCGCTGCTCTTATATGAGGCTTTTATTCTGGTTTCCTTGTTAATCCAAGATCTCGGGTAATCCGGCACAGAAAACAAATAATCCCATTACAACAGGAAAGTAAATCACGGTCCATCTATTACTGCCGCGTCCCTGTCCACCTACACAATCACCTGGAGACGCTGCGAGCGGAGAAGCTCAGTGTTATATGGGGGAGGGGCCCCCAGGTGCAGCGCGGGCGTCAGCCATCACACCTACCACTGGGGGGGGCTGCTCAGTCACACGGTGAAATGGCTGATGGTCAGTATGTGGCCCTTATATAAGACCTCATGCACCCAGCACATGGAGCACTGTATGGGACACTATATGCTGCTACTGCTGTAAGGGGGGCGATGAATGGAGAGGCTCCCCTAAAAGCAAATGTGAATGAAGTCTAAACCGTCTGGACAGCCATGAACCAGCCCTGCAGCAGTAGCCGCATGTTCAGTACCGAATGCGGGACCGGATCCAGTCAGGACAAAACAGGAAATCCTCCAGGGTGCGCCGATTCTGCGAAAATCTCAACGTGACCGCGCCCTGGGAATGAAACCTTAGGGTAAGTTCACACGTTGCAGATCCCACGCTGAAAATCCGTCATCAGTTACAGTACGAGACGGGGCTGCGGTGTTTAAAAACTCCATCTACGTGTAATGGAAAAAATCTGCGCAAAACTTCCAGCACGCTATGGATTCAATTAGTTAAAAAGCGGGACAAGAATAATGCGAACGCTCTGATTTCTGTGGGTGACGTTTCAAAAACCCCGAAATGTCTCGTACTGTAAATGACTGCGGATGTTCGGGACGATATCTGCAACCACCCGCCGTCTCTGAGCGCGGCGTTACCCGCCAAAGCCTTCGGGGAGCTTTCCCTGCTTCATCCTGAGGTCCGCCTTCTTGGACCTGAATACACGGCTTCTGCCCCAGACCTGCGTCCGGCTATGTTCACACGGCCGAAAAATCAGACGCAGAACGCCACAAAAACATCTGCCCATTCATTTCAATGGGAAAAACGGCGTTCTGTTCTGATGGGCCGTCTTTTTATGTGGGAGCGTTAAAAAACGCCTGCGAAATAGTGCGGGTCACTTCTCTAGAAAAAAACGCTCCAAAAACAGCCGTAAAAAATGGCTGAAAATCAGGAGGTGTTTTCCCTTGACAACCGCTCCGTATTTTCAGACTTTTTCAGCGTGTGAACGTGGCCCAACTTTCATATCCATGCGGCCGATTCTGCTCGCTGTGCACCTCACTGGCTCTGAGCGCTCCGGATTTCAGGACATGAAGAGAATTCATATTTTTTTCAGTCTTAAGAATTTTTTCGTGTTTAATATATTTAGTTCTGTGCAGAATAAAAAGAAAACTGAGCCCCCCCCTCCCCCGTAGCTCCGTTCCTTAACCTTCAATCCTTTGTCCCTTTAAAAGCCGCAGCCTTGATGACGTATTGTCGGTTCTGTTTCTTGGCACAACATTTGCGGCGTTTCTTCACCCTGAGGGCTGTGTTCACACTGAGTTTTTTGCAGGCAGATTTTCATCTCCCTGCACGCCGTTTGCGGCGTCTTTGGCTCTCGCGCCCATTGAATGCTTCGGGCAAAAACGCCGCAAAATACGCTTTCTCTGATGTCAATGGGAGGTCAGAGGCATAAAACGCCCGAAGATAGGGCATGTTGCTCGCGGTAAAAAAACACGTTTCCCTCCCATTGAAATCAATGGGAGGCATTTTCGGCCGTTTTTGGCGCATTTTCCGACGCAGTTTCCGTGTCAAAAAAACTCTGTGTGAACAGGGCCTAAGTCTATGTTCACCACTCCTGATTTTCAGCTGTTTCTCGCGTTTTTCACGGCTGTTTTTGGAGCTGTTTTTCTATAGAGTGAATGAAAAACGGCTCAAGGAGTGACCTGCGCTTTTTCGCGAATGTCTTTAACACGGACGTTTTTCAATATGGTCGCGTAAAAAAACTGCCCATCGGAACAGAACGCCGTTTTTCCCATTGAAATCGATGGGCAGATGTTTGGAGGCGTTCTGCTTCAGATTTTACGGCCCGAAAAATCGGCCAAAAATAATCTGTGTGAACCTACCCTCACCAGTATGTGGGAACGCACCGCAAGGTCTCGTACGCAGCAATACCCAGTCTGTGGAGGCCTGCGGCGTGCTGTGGACCCTGAGTGCGCGCTGCGTGGCGCCTCGTAACGTGGCGTGATAGAAATGACGCACATTTTTATAAATATTTTTTTTTTTTCCTCACAGAATCTGCAAGAAAAATCTTAGGTTCAAGTTGGAAATAGACATGGACTCCGAGCAGCATAAAGAAGTCTACGGGTCTGTGAGATACGGAAATGGCGCCTTACAGTCAAAGCGGGTCCTAGCGCGTGGCCCCCGTCCTCCGCTGAGTCACACACCGGTTACTAGGGACTCGCTGCCTGACAACGTCATGTAAACACTGTCCATAGTTACAATCTATCCATAGCAACCGGATTGTCAGACAGGACTCCACTGCTCAGAGCTGGATCGTGCCTGTGCTGATAACAGAGAGCAGTAGCAGCGGAGCAGACCTCATATCTGGCTTTGGGGTTTATCAGATTCTTGTAACAATCTACCGGCTGTGAGAACATTGTAATAAAGAGAAATCCCACCTCCGGCTGATACCCCTGGGACCCGGTGGAGGTGACCTCCCCAACGTTCGGGGCCCCCGTTCCCTCCATCCTTCGCCTGTACCGGACTTTCCTGCAGAATTTCTACCGCCCTAAAGAAGAACAAAGAAAATATCGGATTAATTCTGCGGTCAGCGACAAAACGGTCACCGAAAAGAGAAGTGAATGCGTAATTGGCAGATGCACCGGGGGAGGGGACTTGTGCGGCGTGAACGGACGGCCCCCGCGGCCCCCGCAGGACATTGCCCGTTTCCTCTCCACCTCACGAGTCACCCAAGTTTGCTCCAATAATTGAACCACGAATTGTAATCGTTACCGTTCAGCATTTTCACCGTTTTCGTTACGTTTTGGCCGTTTACCTCGCCAGATGTCGCACTGCGGTAAATAGACAGAAAATCCCGTTCACACCGAGCGTTGCGCTGGTTTTTCTGTCCCCTCCTATTATTGACATTCTGCAGCGCTTCTGGCACTTTATATTCTATATTTACACACCGCGATTATTGTCCAGCACGGAAACGGCAGAATACAAGGATGTGATAACAGAGAGCACTTGCTGCTACCGCCCTGTATTATTATTAGACTCCGGTCATTCACCGCGGGAAGCGATTAACAGACATCTCGTCACAATTTCAGACGTCATCTCTAACTGCTCTAACTGTGATGTCACTGCTGTGTGTATATAATGTATGTGTGATGTCACTGCTGTGTGTATATAATGTGTGTGTGATGTCACTGCTGTGTGTATAGAATGTGTATGTGTGATGTCACTGCTGTGTGTATATAATGTGTGTGTGATGTCACTGCTGTGTGTATATAATGTGTGTGTGATGTCACTGCTGTGTGTATATAATGTATGTGTGATGTCACTGCTCTGTGTGTATATAATGTATGTGTGATGTCACTGCTGTGTGCGTATATAATGTATGTGTGATGTCACTGCTGTGTGTATATAATGTATGTGTGATGTCACTGCTGTGTGTATATAATGTATGTGTGATGTCACTGATGTGTGTATATAATGTATGTGTGATGTCACTGCTGTGTGTATATAATGTATGTGTGATGTCACTGCTGTGTGTATATAATGTGTGTGTGATATCACTGCTCTGTGTGTATATAATGTGTGTGATGTCACTGCTGTGTGTGTATAATGTATGTGTGATGTCACTGCTGTGTGTATATAATGTATGTGTGATGTCACTGCTGTGTGTATATAATGTATGTGTGATGTCACTGCTCTGTGTGTATATAATGTATGTGTGATGTCACTACTGTGTGTATTTAATGTATGTGTGATGTCACTGCTGTGTGTATATAATGTATGTGTGATGTCACTGCTGTGTGTATATAATGTATGTGTGATGTCACTGCTGTGTATATAATGTGTGTGTGATGTCACTGCTGTGTGTATATAATGTGTGTGTGATGTCACTGCTGTGTGTATATAATGTATGTGTGATGTCACTGCTGTGTATATATAATGTGTGTGTGATGTCACTGCTGTGTGTATATAATGTATGTGTGATGTCACTGCTGTGTGTGTATATAATGTATGTGTGATGTCACTGCTGTGTGTATATAATGTATGTGTGATGTCACTGCTCTGTGTGTATATAATGTGTGATGTCACTGCTGTGTGTATAATGTATGTGTGATGTCACTGCTCTGTGTGTATATAATGTATGTGTGATGTCACTGCTGTGTGTATATAATGTGTGTGTGATGTCACTGCTGTGTGTGTATATAATGTATGTGTGATGTCACTGCTGTGTGTATATAATGTATGTGTGATGTCACTGCTGTGTGTGTATAATGTATGTGTGATGTCACTGCTCTGTGTGTATATAATGTGTGTGTGATGTCACTGCTGTGTGTGTATATAATGTGTGTGATGTCACTGCTGTGTGTGTATATAATGTGTGTGTGATGTCACTGCTGTGTGTATATAATGTATGTGTGATGTCACTGCTGTGTGTGTATATAATGTATGTGTGATGTCACTGCTGTGTGTATATAATGTATGTGTGATGTCACTGCTGTGTGTATATAATGTATGTGTGATGTCACTGCTGTGTGTGTATAATGTATGTGTGATGTCACTGCTGTGTGTGTATAATGTATGTGTGATGTCACTGCTCTGTGTGTATATAATGTATGTGTGATGTCACTGCTGTGTGTATATAATGTATGTGTGATGTCACTGCTGTGTGTGTATATAATGTGTGTGTGATGTCACTGCTGTGTGTATATAATGTATGTGTGATGTCACTGCTGTGTGTATATAATGTATGTGTGATGTCACTGCTGTGTGTATATAATGTATGTGTGATGTCACTGCTCTGTGTGTATATAATGTATGTGTGATGTCACTGCTGTGTGTATATAATGTATGTGTGATGTCACAGCTGTGTGTGTATAATGTATGTGTGATGTCACTGCTCTGTATGTATAATGTGTGTGTGATGTCACTGCTGTGTGTATATAATGTATGTGTGATGTCACTGCTGTGTGTATATAATGTGTGTGTGTGATGTCACAGCTGTGTGTATATAATGTGTGTGTGATGTCACTGCTGTGTATATAATGTATGTGTGATGTCACTGCTGTGTATATAATGTATGTGTGATGTCACTGCTGTGTGTATATAATGTATGTGTGATGTCACTGCTGTGCGTGTATATAATGTGTGTGATGTCACTGCTGTGTGTATATAATGTATGTGTGATGTCACTGCTGTGTGTATATAATGTATGTGTGATGTCACTGCTGTGCGTGTATATAATGTGTGTGTGATGTCACTGCTGTGTGTATATAATGTGTGTGTATAATGTATGTGTGATATCACTGCTCTGTGTGTGTATATAATGTATGTGTGATGTCACTGCTGTGTGTATAGAATGTGTGTGTGTGATGTCACTGCTGTGTGTGTGTGATGTCACTGCTCTGTGTGTATATAATGTATGTGTGATGTCACTGCTGTGTGTGTGTATATAATGTATGTGTGATGTCACTGCTGTGTGTGTATATAATGTATGTGTGATGTCACTGCTGTGTGTGTATATAATGTATGTGTGATGTCACTGCTGTGTGTGTATATAATGTATGTGTGATGTCACTGCTGTGTGTATATAATGTGTGTGTGATGTCACTGCTGTGTGTATATAATGTATGTGTGATGTCACTGCTGTGTGTGTATATAATGTGTGTGTGATGTCACTGCTGTGTGTATATAATGTATGTGTGATGTCACTGCTGTGTGTGTATATAATGTATGTGTGATGTCACTGCTGTGTATATATAATGTGTGTGTGATGTCACTGCTGTGTGTATAATGTATGTGTGATGTCACTGCTGTGTGTATATAATGTATGTGTGATGTCACTGCTGTGTGTATATAATGTATGTGTGATGTCACTGCTGTGTGTATATAATGTGTGTGTGATGTCACTGCTGTGTGTGTATAATGTGTGTGTGATGTCACTGCTGTGTGTATATAATGTGTGTGTGATGTCACTGCTGTGTGTATATAATGTATGTGTGATGTCACTGCTGTGCGTGTATATAATGTGTGTGTGATGTCACTGCTGTGTGTATATAATGTGTGTGTATAATGTATGTGTGATATCACTGCTCTGTGTGTGTATATAATGTGTGTGTGATGTCACTGCTCTGTGTGTGTATATAATGTGTGTGTGATGTCACTGCTGTGTGTATATAATGTGTGTGTGATGTCACTGCTGTGTGTATATAATGTATGTGTGATGTCACTGCTGTGCGTATATAATGTGTGTGTGATGTCACTGCTGTGTGTATATAATGTGTGTGTGATGTCACTGCTGTGTGTATATAATGTGTGTGTGATGTCACTGCTGTGTGTGTATATAATGTGTGTGTGATGTCACTGCTGTGTGTATATAATGTGTGTGTGATGTCACTGCTGTGTGTATATAATGTATGTGTGATGTCACTGCTCTGTGTGTATATAATGTGTGTGTGATGTCACTGCTGTGTGTATATAATGTATGTGTGATGTCACTGCTCTGTGTGTATATAATGTATGTGTGATGTCACTGCTGTGTGTATATAATGTATGTGTGATGTCACTGCTGTGTGTATATAATGTGTGTGTGATGTCACAGCTGTGTGTATATAATGTATGTGTGATGTCACTGCTGTGTATATAATGTATGTGTGATGTCACTGCTGTGCGTGTATATAATGTGTGTGTGATGTCACTGCTGTGTGTATATAATGTATGTGTGATGTCACTGCTCTGTGTGTATATAATGTGTGTGTGTGATGTCACTGCTGTGTGTATATAATGTATGTGTGATGTCACTGCTGTGCGTGTATATAATGTGTGTGTGATGTCACTGCTGTGTGTATATAATGTGTGTGTATAATGTATGTGTGATATCACTGCTCTGTGTGTGTATATAATGTATGTATGATATCACTGCTCTGTGTATATAATGTATGTGTGATGTCACTGCTGTGTGTGTATATAATGTATGTGTGATGTCACTGCTGTGTGTGTATATAATGTATGTGTGATGTCACTGCTGTGTGTGTGTATATAATGTATGTGTGATGTCACTGCTGTGTGTATATAATGTGTGTGTGATGTCACTGCTGTGTGTATATAATGTATGTGTGATGTCACTGCTGTGTGTGTATATAATGTATGTGTGATGTCACTGCTGTGTGTATATAATGTGTGTGTGATGTCACTGCTGTGTGTGTATATAATGTATGTGTGATGTCACTGCTGTGTGTGTATAATGTATGTGTGATGTCACTGCTCTGTGTGTATATAATGTATGTGTGATGTCACTGCTGTGTGTATATAATGTATGTGTGATGTCACTGCTGTGTGTATAATGTATGTGTGATGTCACTGCTGTGTGTATATAATGTATGTGTGATGTCACTGCTGTGTGTATATAATGTGTGTGTGATGTCACTGCTGTGTGTGTATATAATGTGTGTGTGATGTCACTGCTGTGTATATATAATGTATGTGTGATGTCACTGCTGTGTATATAATGTATGTGTGATGTCACTGCTGTGTGTGTATATAATGTATGTGTGATGACACTGCTGTGTGTGTATAATGTATGTGTGATGTCACTGCTGTGTGTATATAATGTATGTGTGATGTCACTGCTGTGTGTATATAATGTATGTGTGATGTCACTGCTGTGTGTGTATAATGTATGTGTGATGTCACTGCTGTGTGTATATAATGTATGTGTGATGTCACTGCTGTGTGTATATAATGTGTGTGTGATGACACTGCTGTGTGTGTATAATGTATGTGTGATGTCACTGCTGTGTGTATATAATGTATGTGTGATGTCACTGCTGTGTGTATATAATGTGTGTGTGATGTCACTGCTGTGTGTGTATATAATGTGTGTGTGATGTCACTGCTGTGTGTATATAATGTATGTGTGATGTCACTGCTGTGCGTGTATATAATGTATGTGTGATGTCACTGCTGTGTGTGTATATAATGTATGTGTGATGTCACTGCTGTGTATATATAATGTGTGTGTGATGTCACTGCTGTGTGTATATAATGTATGTGTGATGTCACTGCTGTGTGTGTATATAATGTATGTGTGATGTCACTGCTGTTTGTATATAATGTATGTGTGATGTCACTGCTGTGTATAGAATGTGTGTGTGATGTCACTGCTGTCTGTGTATATAATGTGTGTGTGTGATGTCACTGCTGTGTGTATATAATGTGTGTGTGATGTCACTGCTGTGTGTATAATGTGTGTGTGATGTCACTGCTGTGCGTGTATATAATGTGTGTGTGATGTCACTGCTGTGTGTATATAATGTGTGTGTGATGTCACTGCTGTGTGTATATAATGTATGTGTGATGTCACTGCTGTGCGTGTATATAATGTGTGTGTGATGTCACTGCTGTGTGTGTGTATATAATGTATGTGTGATGTCACTGCTGTGTGTATATAATGTGTGTGTGTGATGTCACAGCTGTGTGTATATAATGTGTGTGTGATGTCACTGCTGTGTATATAATGTATGTGTGATGTCACTGCTGTGTATATAATGTATGTGTGATGTCACTGCTGTGTGTATATAATGTATGTGTGATGTCACTGCTGTGCGTGTATATAATGTGTGTGTGATGTCACTGCTGTGTGTATATAATGTATGTGTGATGTCACTGCTCTGTGTGTATATAATGTGTGTGTGATGTCACTGCTGTGTGTATATAATGTGTGTGTGATGTCACTGCTGTGTGTATATAATGTGTGTGTATAATGTATGTGTGATATCACTGCTCTGTGTATATAATGTATGTGTGATATCACTGCTCTGTGTATATAATGTATGTGTGATGTCACTGCTGTGTGTGTATATAATGTATGTGTGATGTCACTGCTGTGTGTGTATATAATGTATGTGTGATGTCACTGCTGTGTGTGTATATAATGTATGTGTGATGTCACTGCTGTGTGTATATAATGTGTGTGTGATGTCACTGCTGTGTGTATATAATGTGTGTGTGATGTCACTGCTGTGTGTATATAATGTATGTGTGATGTCACTGCTGTGTGTGTATATAATGTATGTGTGATGTCACTGCTGTGTATATATAATGTGTGTGTGATGTCACTGCTGTGTGTATATAATGTATGTGTGATGTCACTGCTGTGTGTGTATATAATGTATGTGTGATGTCACTGCTGTGTGTATATAATGTATGTGTGATGTCACTGCTGTGTGTATATAATGTGTGTGTGTGTGATGTCACTGCTGTGTGTATATAATGTATGTGTGATGTCACTGCTGTGTGTGTATATAATGTATGTGTGATGTCACTGCTGTGTGTATATAATGTATGTGTGATGTCACTGCTGTGCGTGTATATAATGTGTGTGTGATGTCACTGCTGTGTGTATATAATGTGTGTGTATAATGTATGTGTGATATCACTGCTCTGTGTGTGTATATAATGTGTGTGTGATGTCACTGCTCTGTGTGTGTATATAATGTGTGTGTGTGATGTCACTGCTGTGTGTGTATAATGTGTGTGTGATGTCACTGCTGTGTGTATATGTGTGTGATGTCACTGCTGTGTGTATATAATGTATGTGTGATGTCACTGCTGTGCGTGTATATAATGTGTGTGTGATGTCACTGCTGTGTGTATATAATGTGTGTGTGATGTCACTGCTGTGTGTATATAATGTATGTGTGATGTCACTGCTCTGTGTGTATATAATGTATGTGTGATGTCACTGCTGTGTGTATATAATGTATGTGTGATGTCACTGCTGTGTGTATATAATGTGTGTGTGTGATGTCACTGCTGTGTGTATATAATGTATGTGTGATGTCACTGCTGTGTGTGTATATAATGTATGTGTGATGTCACTGCTGTGTGTATATAATGTATGTGTGATGTCACTGCTGTGTGTATATAATGTATGTGTGATGTCATTGCTGTGTGTATATAATGTATGTGTGATGTCACTGCTGTGCGTGTATATAATGTGTGTGTGATGTCACTGCTGTGTGTATATAATGTGTGTGTGATGTCACTGCTGTGTGTGTATAATGTGTGTGTGATGTCACTGCTGTGTGTATATGTGTGTGTGATGTCACTGCTGTGTGTATATAATGTATGTGTGATGTCACTGCTGTGCGTGTATATAATGTGTGTGTGATGTCACTGCTGTGTGTATATAATGTGTGTGTATAATGTATGTGTGATATCACTGCTCTGTGTGTGTATATAATGTGTGTGTGATGTCACTGCTCTGTGTGTGTATATAATGTGTGTGTGTGTGATGTCACTGCTGTGTGTGTATAATGTGTGTGTGATGTCACTGCTGTGTGTATATGTGTGTGATGTCACTGCTGTGTGTATATAATGTATGTGTGATGTCACTGCTGTGCGTGTATATAATGTGTGTGTGATGTCACTGCTGTGTGTATATAATGTGTGTGTGATGTCACTGCTGTGTGTATATAATGTATGTGTGATGTCACTGCTCTGTGTGTATATAATGTATGTGTGATGTCACTGCTGTGTGTATATAATGTATGTGTGATGTCACTGCTGTGTGTATATAATGTGTGTGTGTGATGTCACAGCTGTGTGTATATAATGTGTGTGTGATGTCACTGCTGTGTATATAATGTATGTGTGATGTCACTGCTGTGTATATAATGTATGTGTGATGTCACTGCTGTGCGTGTATATAATGTGTGTGTGATGTCACTGCTGTGTGTATATAATGTATGTGTGATGTCACTGCTCTGTGTGTATATAATGTGTGTGTGATGTCACTGCTGTGTGTATATAATGTATGTGTGATGTCACTGCTGTGTATATAATGTATGTGTGATGTCACTGCTGTGCGTGTATATAATGTATGTGTGATGTCACTGCTCTGTGTGTATATAATGTGTGTGTGATGTCACTGCTGTGTGTATATAATGTGTGTGTATAATGTATGTGTGATATCACTGCTCTGTGTGTGTATATAATGTATGTATGATATCACTGCTCTGTGTATATAATGTATGTGTGATGTCACTGCTGTGTGTGTATATAATGTATGTGTGATGTCACTGCTGTGTGTGTATATAATGTATGTGTGATGTCACTGCTGTGTGTGTATATAATGTATGTGTGATGTCACTGCTGTGTGTATATAATGTGTGTGTGATGTCACTGCTGTGTGTATATAATGTATGTGTGATGTCACTGCTGTGTGTGTATATAATGTATGTGTGATGTCACTGCTGTGTATGTATAATGTGTGTGTGATGTCACTGCTGTGTGTATATAATGTATGTGTGATGTCACTGCTGTGTGTGTATATAATGTATGTGTGATGTCACTGCTCTGTGTGTATATAATGTATGTGTGATGTCACTGCTGTGTGTATAATGTATGTGTGATGTCACTGCTGTGTGTATATAATGTATGTGTGATGTCACTACTGTGTGTATAGAATGTATGTGTGATGTCACTGCTGTGTGTATATAATGTATGTGTGATGTCACTGCTGTGTGTATATAATGTATGTGTGATGTCACTGCTGTGTGTATATAATGTATGTGTGATGTCACTGCTGTGTGTATATAATGTATGTGTGATGTCACTGCTGTGTGTATATAATGTATGTGTGATGTCACTGCTCTGTGTGTATATAATGTGTGATGTCACTGCTGTGTGTGTATAATGTATGTGTGATGTCACTGCTGTGTGTGTATAATGTATGTGTGATGTCACTGCTGTGTGTATATAATGTATGTGTGATGTCACTGCTGTGTGTGTATAATGTATGTGTGATGTCACTGCTCTGTGTGTATATAATGTATGTGTGATGTCACTGCTGTGTGTATATAATGTATGTGTGATGTCACTGCTGTGTGTGTATAATGTATGTGTGATGTCACTGCTGTGTGTGTATATAATGTATGTGTGATGTCACTGCTGTGTGTATATAATGTATGTGTGATGTCACTGCTCTGTGTGTATATAATGTGTGTGTGATGTCACTGCTGTGTGTGTATATAATGTGTGTGATGTCACTGCTGTGTGTGTATATAATGTGTGTGATGTCACTGCTGTGTATATATATAATGTGTGTGTGATGTCACTGCTGTGTGTATATAATGTATGTGTGATGTCACTGCTGTGTGTGTATACAATCTATGTGTGATGTCACTGCTGTGTGTATATAATGTATGTGTGATGTCACTGCTGTGTGTATATAATGTATGTGTGATGTCACTGCTGTGTGTGTATAATGTATGTGTGATGTCACTGCTCTGTGTGTATATAATGTATGTGTGATGTCACTGCTGTGTGTATATAATGTATGTGTGATGTCACTGCTGTGTGTGTATATAATGTGTGTGTGATGTCACTGCTGTGTGTATATAATGTATGTGTGATGTCACTGCTGTGTGTATATAATGTATGTGTGATGTCACTGCTGTGTGTGTATAATGTATGTGTGATTTCACTGCTCTGTGTGTATATAATGTATGTGTGATGTCACTGCTCTGTGTGTATAATGTATGTGTGATGTCACTGCTGTGTGTGTATAATGTATGTGTGATGTCACTGCTCTGTGTGTATAATGTATGTGTGATGTCACTGCTCTGTGTGTGTATAATGTATGTGTGATGTCACTGCTCTGTGTTTATATAATGTATGTGTGATGTCACTGCTCTGTGTTTATATAATGTATGTGTGATGTCACTGCTGTGTGTATATAATGTATGTGTGATGTCACTGCTCTGTGTGTATATAATGTGTGTGTGATGTCACTGCTGTGTGTGTATATAATGTATGTGTGATGTCACTGCTGTGTGTATATAATGTATGTGTGATGTCACTGCTGTGTGTATAATGTATGTGTGATGTCACTGCTCTGTGTGTGTATAATGTATGTGTGATGTCACTGCTCTGTGTATATAATGTGTGTGTGATGTCACTGCTGTGTATATATAATGTGTGTGTGATGTCACTGCTGTGTGTATATAATGTATGTGTGATGTCACTGCTGTGTGTGTATATAATGTATGTGTGATGTCACTGCTGTGTGTATATATAATGTGTGTGTGATGTCACTGCTGTGTGTGTATATAATGTATGTGTGATGTCACTGCTGTGTGTGTATATAATGTATGTGTGATGTCACTGCTGTGTGTATATAATGTATGTGTGATGTCACTGCTGTGTGTATAGAATGTGTGTGTGATGTCACTGCTGTGTGTATAGAATGTGTGTGTGTGATGTCACTGCTGTCTGTGTATATAATGTGTGTGTGATGTCACTGCTGTGTGTATAATGTATGTGTGATGTCACTGCTGTGCGTGTATATAATGTGTGTGTGATGTCACTGCTGTGTGTATATAATGTGTGTGTGATGTCACTGCTGTGTGTATATAATGTATGTGTGATGTCACTGCTGTGCGTGTATATAATGTGTGTGTGATGTCACTGCTGTGTGTATATGTGTGTGTGATGTCACTGCTGTGTGTATATAATGTGTGTGTGATGTCACTGCTGTGTATATAATGTATGTGTGATGTCACTGCTGTGTATATAATGTATGTGTGATGTCACTGCTGTGTGTATATAATGTGTGTGTGATGTCACTGCTGTGCGTGTATATAATGTGTGTGTGATGTCACTGCTGTGTGTATATAATGTGTGTGTGATGTCACTGCTGTGCGTGTATATAATGTGTGTGTGATGTCACTGCTGTGTGTGTATAATGTATGTGTGATGTCACTGCTCTGTGTGTATATAATGTATGTGTGATGTCACTGCTGTGTGTATATAATGTATGTGTGATGTCACTGCTGTGTGTGTATAATGTATGTGTGATGTCACTGCTGTGTGTATATAATGTATGTGTGATGTCACTGCTGTGTGTATATAATGTGTGTGTGATGTCACTGCTGTGTGTGTATATAATGTGTGTGTGATGTCACTGCTGTGTGTGTATATAATGTATGTGTGATGTCACTGCTGTGTGTATATAATGTATGTGTGATGTCACTGCTGTGTGTGTATAATGTATGTGTGATGTCACTGCTGTGTGTGTATATAATGTATGTGTGATGTCACTGCTGTGTGTGTATAATGTATGTGTGATGTCACTGCTGTGTATATATAATGTGTGTGTGATGTCACTGCTGTGTGTATATAATGTATGTGTGATGTCACTGCTGTGTGTGTATATAATGTATGTGTGATGTCACTGCTGTGTGTATATATAATGTGTGTGATGTCACTGCTGTGTGTGTATATAATGTATGTGTGATGTCACTGCTGTGTGTGTATATAATGTATGTGTGATGTCACTGCTGTGTGTATATAATGTATGTGTGATGTCACTGCTGTGTGTATAGAATGTGTGTGTGTGATGTCACTGCTGTGTGTATAGAATGTGTGTGTGTGATGTCACTGCTGTCTGTGTATATAATGTGTGTGTGATGTCACTGCTGTGTGTATAATGTATGTGTGATGTCACTGCTGTGCGTGTATATAATGTGTGTGTGATGTCACTGCTGTGTGTATATAATGTGTGTGTGATGTCACTGCTGTGTGTATATAATGTATGTGTGATGTCACTGCTGTGCGTGTATATAATGTGTGTGTGATGTCACTGCTGTGTGTATATAATGTGTGTGTGATGTCACTGCTGTGCGTGTATATAATGTGTGTGTGATGTCACTGCTGTGTGTGTGTGTATATAATGTATGTGTGATGTCACTGCTGTGTATATAATGTATGTGTGATGTCACTGCTGTGCGTGTATATAATGTATGTGTGATGTCACTGCTCTGTGTGTATATAATGTGTGTGTGATGTCACTGCTGTGTGTATATAATGTGTGTGTATAATGTATGTGTGATATCACTGCTCTGTGTGTGTATATAATGTATGTATGATATCACTGCTCTGTGTATATAATGTATGTGTGATGTCACTGCTGTGTGTGTATATAATGTATGTGTGATGTCACTGCTGTGTGTGTATATAATGTATGTGTGATGTCACTGCTGTGTGTGTATATAATGTATGTGTGATGTCACTGCTGTGTGTATATAATGTGTGTGTGATGTCACTGCTGTGTGTATATAATGTATGTGTGATGTCACTGCTGTGTGTGTATATAATGTATGTGTGATGTCACTGCTGTGTATGTATAATGTGTGTGTGATGTCACTGCTGTGTGTATATAATGTATGTGTGATGTCACTGCTGTGTGTGTATATAATGTATGTGTGATGTCACTGCTCTGTGTGTATATAATGTATGTGTGATGTCACTGCTGTGTGTATAATGTATGTGTGATGTCACTGCTGTGTGTATATAATGTATGTGTGATGTCACTGCTGTGTGTATATAATGTATGTGTGATGTCACTGCTGTGTGTATATAATGTATGTGTGATGTCACTGCTGTGTGTATATAATGTATGTGTGATGTCACTGCTGTGTGTATATAATGTATGTGTGATGTCACTGCTGTGTGTATATAATGTATGTGTGATGTCACTGCTGTGTGTATATAATGTATGTGTGATGTCACTGCTCTGTGTGTATATAATGTGTGATGTCACTGCTGTGTGTGTATAATGTATGTGTGATGTCACTGCTGTGTGTGTATAATGTATGTGTGATGTCACTGCTGTGTGTATATAATGTATGTGTGATGTCACTGCTGTGTGTGTATAATGTATGTGTGATGTCACTGCTCTGTGTGTATATAATGTATGTGTGATGTCACTGCTGTGTGTATATAATGTATGTGTGATGTCACTGCTGTGTGTGTATAATGTATGTGTGATGTCACTGCTGTGTGTGTATATAATGTATGTGTGATGTCACTGCTGTGTGTATATAATGTATGTGTGATGTCACTGCTCTGTGTGTATATAATGTGTGTGTGATGTCACTGCTGTGTGTGTATATAATGTGTGTGATGTCACTGCTGTGTGTGTATATAATGTGTGTGATGTCACTGCTGTGTATATATATAATGTGTGTGTGATGTCACTGCTGTGTGTATATAATGTATGTGTGATGTCACTGCTGTGTGTGTATATAATCTATGTGTGATGTCACTGCTGTGTGTATATAATGTATGTGTGATGTCACTGCTGTGTGTATATAATGTATGTGTGATGTCACTGCTGTGTGTGTATAATGTATGTGTGATGTCACTGCTCTGTGTGTATATAATGTATGTGTGATGTCACTGCTGTGTGTATATAATGTATGTGTGATGTCACTGCTGTGTGTGTATATAATGTGTGTGTGATGTCACTGCTGTGTGTATATAATGTATGTGTGATGTCACTGCTGTGTGTATATAATGTATGTGTGATGTCACTGCTGTGTGTGTATAATGTATGTGTGATTTCACTGCTCTGTGTGTATATAATGTATGTGTGATGTCACTGCTCTGTGTGTATAATGTATGTGTGATGTCACTGCTGTGTGTGTATAATGTATGTGTGATGTCACTGCTCTGTGTGTATAATGTATGTGTGATGTCACTGCTCTGTGTGTGTATAATGTATGTGTGATGTCACTGCTCTGTGTTTATATAATGTATGTGTGATGTCACTGCTCTGTGTTTATATAATGTATGTGTGATGTCACTGCTGTGTGTATATAATGTATGTGTGATGTCACTGCTCTGTGTGTATATAATGTGTGTGTGATGTCACTGCTG
Organism: Rhinoderma darwinii; assembly: GCF_050947455.1. Classification (NCBI taxonomy): domain Eukaryota; kingdom Metazoa; phylum Chordata; class Amphibia; order Anura; family Rhinodermatidae; genus Rhinoderma; species Rhinoderma darwinii. Next base: position 23,092 of record NW_027461825.1, read on the forward strand.
TGTGTGTATATAATGTATGTGTGATGTCACTGCTGTGTGTATATAATGTATGTGTGATGTCACTGCTGTGTGTATAATGTATGTGTGATGTCACTGCTCTGTGTGTGTATAATGTATGTGTGATGTCACTGCTCTGTGTATATAATGTGTGTGTGATGTCACTGCTGTGTATATATAATGTGTGTGTGATGTCACTGCTGTGTGTATATAATGTATGTGTGATGTCACTGCTGTGTGTGTATATAATGTATGTGTGATGTCACTGCTGTGTGTATATATAATGTGTGTGTGATGTCACTGCTGTGTGTGTATATAATGTATGTGTGATGTCACTGCTGTGTGTGTATATAATGTATGTGTGATGTCACTGCTGTGTGTATATAATGTATGTGTGATGTCACTGCTGTGTGTATAGAATGTGTGTGTGATGTCACTGCTGTGTGTATAGAATGTGTGTGTGTGATGTCACTGCTGTCTGTGTATATAATGTGTGTGTGATGTCACTGCTGTGTGTATAATGTATGTGTGATGTCACTGCTGTGCGTGTATATAATGTGTGTGTGATGTCACTGCTGTGTGTATATAATGTGTGTGTGATGTCACTGCTGTGTGTATATAATGTATGTGTGATGTCACTGCTGTGCGTGTATATAATGTGTGTGTGATGTCACTGCTGTGTGTATATGTGTGTGTGATGTCACTGCTGTGTGTATATAATGTGTGTGTGATGTCACTGCTGTGTATATAATGTATGTGTGATGTCACTGCTGTGTATATAATGTATGTGTGATGTCACTGCTGTGTGTATATAATGTGTGTGTGATGTCACTGCTGTGCGTGTATATAATGTGTGTGTGATGTCACTGCTGTGTGTATATAATGTGTGTGTGATGTCACTGCTGTGCGTGTATATAATGTGTGTGTGATGTCACTGCTGTGTGTGTATAATGTATGTGTGATGTCACTGCTCTGTGTGTATATAATGTATGTGTGATGTCACTGCTGTGTGTATATAATGTATGTGTGATGTCACTGCTGTGTGTGTATAATGTATGTGTGATGTCACTGCTGTGTGTATATAATGTATGTGTGATGTCACTGCTGTGTGTATATAATGTGTGTGTGATGTCACTGCTGTGTGTGTATATAATGTGTGTGTGATGTCACTGCTGTGTATATATAATGTATGTGTGATGTCACTGCTGTGCGTGTATATAATGTATGTGTGATGTCACTGCTGTGTGTGTATAATGTATGTGTGATGTCACTGCTGTGTGTATATAATGTATGTGTGATGTCACTGCTGTGCGTGTATATAATGTGTGTGTGATGTCACTGCTGTGTGTATATGTGTGTGTGATGTCACTGCTGTGTGTATATAATGTGTGTGTGATGTCACTGCTGTGTATATAATGTATGTGTGATGTCACTGCTGTGCGTGTATATAATGTGTGTGTGATGTCACTGCTGTGTGTATATGTGTGTGTGATGTCACTGCTGTGTGTATATAATGTGTGTGTGATGTCACTGCTGTGTATATAATGTATGTGTGATGTCACTGCTGTGTATATAATGTATGTGTGATGTCACTGCTGTGTGTATATAATGTGTGTGTGATGTCACTGCTGTGCGTGTATATAATGTGTGTGTGATGTCACTGCTGTGTGTATATAATGTGTGTGTGATGTCACTGCTGTGCGTGTATATAATGTGTGTGTGATGTCACTGCTGTGTGTGTATAATGTATGTGTGATGTCACTGCTCTGTGTGTATATAATGTATGTGTGATGTCACTGCTGTGTGTATATAATGTATGTGTGATGTCACTGCTGTGTGTGTATAATGTATGTGTGATGTCACTGCTGTGTGTATATAATGTATGTGTGATGTCACTGCTGTGTGTATATAATGTGTGTGTGATGTCACTGCTGTGTGTGTATATAATGTGTGTGTGATGTCACTGCTGTGTATATATAATGTATGTGTGATGTCACTGCTGTGCGTGTATATAATGTATGTGTGATGTCACTGCTGTGTGTGTATATAATGTATGTGTGATGTCACTGCTGTGTATATATAATGTGTGTGTGATGTCACTGCTGTGTGTATATAATGTATGTGTGATGTCACTGCTGTGTGTGTATATAATGTATGTGTGATGTCACTGCTGTTTGTATATAATGTATGTGTGATGTCACTGCTGTGTGTATAGAATGTGTGTGTGATGTCACTGCTGTCTGTGTATATAATGTGTGTGTGTGATGTCACTGCTGTGTGTATATAATGTGTGTGTGATGTCACTGCTGTGTGTATAATGTGTGTGTGATGTCACTGCTGTGCGTGTATATAATGTGTGTGTGATGTCACTGCTGTGTGTGTATATAATGTATGTGTGATGTCACTGCTGTGTGTATATAATGTGTGTGTGATGTCACTGCTGTGTGTATAATGTGTGTGTGATGTCACTGCTGTGCGTGTATATAATGTGTGTGTGATGTCACTGCTGTGTGTATATAATGTATGTGTGATGTCACTGCTGTGTGTGTATATAATGTATGTGTGATGTCACTGCTGTTTGTATATAATGTATGTGTGATGTCACTGCTGTGTGTATAGAATGTGTGTGTGATGTCACTGCTGTCTGTGTATATAATGTGTGTGTGTGATGTCACTGCTGTGTGTATATAATGTGTGTGTGATGTCACTGCTGTGTGTATATAATGTATGTGTGATGTCACTGCTGTGCGTGTATATAATGTGTGTGTGATGTCACTGCTGTGTGTGTGTATATAATGTATGTGTGATGTCACTGCTGTGTGTATATAATGTGTGTGTGTGATGTCACAGCTGTGTGTATATAATGTGTGTGTGATGTCACTGCTGTGTATATAATGTATGTGTGATGTCAGTGCTGTGTATATAATGTATGTGTGATGTCACTGCTGTGTGTATATAATGTATGTGTGATGTCACTGCTGTGCGTGTATATAATGTGTGTGTGATGTCACTGCTGTGTGTATATAATGTATGTGTGATGTCACTGCTCTGTGTGTATATAATGTGTGTGTGATGTCACTGCTGTGTGTATATAATGTGTGTGTGATGTCACTGCTGTGTGTATATAATGTGTGTGTATAATGTATGTGTGATATCACTGCTCTGTGTATATAATGTATGTGTGATGTCACTGCTGTGTGTGTATATAATGTATGTGTGATGTCACTGCTGTGTGTGTATATAATGTATGTGTGATGTCACTGCTGTGTGTGTATATAATGTATGTGTGATGTCACTGCTGTGTGTATATAATGTGTGTGTGATGTCACTGCTGTGTGTATATAATGTGTGTGTGATGTCACTGCTGTGTGTATATAATGTATGTGTGATGTCACTGCTGTGTGTGTATATAATGTATGTGTGATGTCACTGCTGTGTATATATAATGTGTGTGTGATGTCACTGCTGTGTGTATATAATGTATGTGTGATGTCACTGCTGTGTGTGTATATAATGTATGTGTGATGTCACTGCTGTGTGTATATAATGTATGTGTGATGTCACTGCTGTGTGTATATAATGTGTGTGTGTGATGTCACTGCTGTGTGTATATAATGTATGTGTGATGTCACTGCTGTGCGTGTATATAATGTGTGTGTGATGTCACTGCTGTGTGTATATAATGTGTGTGTATAATGTATGTGTGATATCACTGCTCTGTGTGTGTATATAATGTGTGTGTGATGTCACTGCTCTGTGTGTGTATATAATGTGTGTGTGTGATGTCACTGCTGTGTGTGTATAATGTGTGTGTGATGTCACTGCTGTGTGTATATGTGTGTGTGATGTCACTGCTGTGTGTATATAATGTATGTGTGATGTCACTGCTGTGCGTGTATATAATGTGTGTGTGATGTCACTGCTGTGTGTATATAATGTGTGTGTGATGTCACTGCTGTGTGTATATAATGTATGTGTGATGTCACTGCTCTGTGTGTATATAATGTATGTGTGATGTCACTGCTGTGTGTATATAATGTATGTGTGATGTCACTGCTGTGTGTATATAATGTGTGTGTGTGATGTCACTGCTGTGTGTATATAATGTATGTGTGATGTCACTGCTGTGTGTGTATATAATGTATGTGTGATGTCACTGCTGTGTGTATATAATGTATGTGTGATGTCACTGCTGTGTGTATATAATGTATGTGTGATGTCATTGCTGTGTGTATATAATGTATGTGTGATGTCACTGCTGTGCGTGTATATAATGTGTGTGTGATGTCACTGCTGTGTGTATATAATGTGTGTGTGATGTCACTGCTGTGTGTGTATAATGTGTGTGTGATGTCACTGCTGTGTGTATATGTGTGTGTGATGTCACTGCTGTGTGTATATAATGTATGTGTGATGTCACTGCTGTGCGTGTATATAATGTGTGTGTGATGTCACTGCTGTGTGTATATAATGTGTGTGTATAATGTATGTGTGATATCACTGCTCTGTGTGTGTATATAATGTGTGTGTGATGTCACTGCTCTGTGTGTGTATATAATGTGTGTGTGTGTGATGTCACTGCTGTGTGTGTATAATGTGTGTGTGATGTCACTGCTGTGTGTATATGTGTGTGTGATGTCACTGCTGTGTGTATATAATGTATGTGTGATGTCACTGCTGTGCGTGTATATAATGTGTGTGTGATGTCACTGCTGTGTGTATATAATGTGTGTGTGATGTCACTGCTGTGTGTATATAATGTATGTGTGATGTCACTGCTCTGTGTGTATATAATGTATGTGTGATGTCACTGCTGTGTGTATATAATGTATGTGTGATGTCACTGCTGTGTGTATATAATGTGTGTGTGATGTCACAGCTGTGTGTATATAATGTGTGTGTGATGTCACTGCTGTGTATATAATGTATGTGTGATGTCACTGCTGTGTATATAATGTATGTGTGATGTCACTGCTGTGCGTGTATATAATGTGTGTGTGATGTCACTGCTGTGTGTATATAATGTATGTGTGATGTCACTGCTCTGTGTGTATATAATGTGTGTGTGATGTCACTGCTGTGTGTATATAATGTATGTGTGATGTCACTGCTGTGCGTGTATATAATGTGTGTGTGATGTCACTGCTGTGTGTATATAATGTGTGTGTATAATGTATGTGTGATATCACTGCTCTGTGTGTGTATATAATGTATGTATGATATCACTGCTCTGTGTATATAATGTATGTGTGATGTCACTGCTGTGTGTGTATATAATGTATGTGTGATGTCACTGCTGTGTGTGTATATAATGTATGTGTGATGTCACTGCTGTGTGTGTATATAATGTATGTGTGATGTCACTGCTGTGTGTATATAATGTGTGTGTGATGTCACTGCTGTGTGTATATAATGTATGTGTGATGTCACTGCTGTGTGTGTATATAATGTATGTGTGATGTCACTGCTGTGTATATATAATGTGTGTGTGATGTCACTGCTGTGTGTATATAATGTATGTGTGATGTCACTGCTGTGTGTGTATATAATGTATGTGTGATGTCACTGCTCTGTGTGTATATAATGTATGTGTGATGTCACTGCTGTGTGTATAATGTATGTGTGATGTCACTGCTCTGTGTGTATATAATGTATGTGTGATGTCACTGCTGTGTGTATATAATGTATGTGTGATGTCACTACTGTGTGTATATAATGTATGTGTGATGTCACTGCTGTGTGTATATAATGTATGTGTGATGTCACTGCTGTGTGTATATAATGTATGTGTGATGTCACTGCTGTGTGTATATAATGTATGTGTGATGTCACTGCTGTGTGTATATAATGTATGTGTGATGTCACTGCTGTGTGTATATAATGTATGTGTGATGTCACTGCTCTGTGTGTATATAATGTGTGATGTCACTGCTGTGTGTGTATAATGTATGTGTGATGTCACTGCTGTGTGTGTATAATGTATGTGTGATGTCACTGCTGTGTGTATATAATGTATGTGTGATGTCACTGCTGTGTGTGTATTATGTATGTGTGATGTCACTGCTCTGTGTGTATATAATGTATGTGTGATGTCACTGCTGTGTGTATATAATGTATGTGTGATGTCACTGCTGTGTGTGTATAATGTATGTGTGATGTCACTGCTGTGTGTGTATATAATGTATGTGTGATGTCACTGCTGTGTGTATATAATGTATGTGTGATGTCACTGCTCTGTGTGTATATAATGTGTGTGTGATGTCACTGCTGTGTGTGTATATAATGTGTGTGATGTCACTGCTGTGTATATATATAATGTGTGTGTGATGTCACTGCTGTGTGTATATAATGTATGTGTGATGTCACTGCTGTGTGTATATAATGTATGTGTGATGTCACTGCTGTGTGTGTATAATGTATGTGTGATGTCACTGCTCTGTGTGTATATAATGTATGTGTGATGTCACTGCTGTGTGTATATAATGTATGTGTGATGTCACTGCTGTGTGTGTATATAATGTGTGTGTGATGTCACTGCTGTGTGTATATAATGTATGTGTGATGTCACTGCTGTGTGTATATAATGTATGTGTGATGTCACTGCTGTGTGTGTATAATGTATGTGTGATGTCACTGCTCTGTGTGTATATAATGTATGTGTGATGTCACTGCTGTGTGTATATAATGTATGTGTGATGTCACAGCTGTGTGTGTATAATGTATGTGTGATGTCACTGCTCTGTGTGTGTATAATGTATGTGTGATGTCACTGCTGTGTGTATATAATGTATGTGTGATGTCACTGCTGTGTGTGTATAATGTATGTGTGATGTCACTGCTCTGTGTGTATATAATGTATGTGTGATGTCACTGCTGTGTGTATATAATGTATGTGTGATGTCACTGCTGTGTGTATATAATGTATGTGTGATGTCACTGCTTTGTGTATATAATGTATGTGTGATGTCACTGCTCTGTGTGTATATAATGTGTGTGTGATGTCACTGCTGTGTGTATATAATGTGTGTGTGATGTCACAGCTGTGTATATATAATGTGTGTGTGATGTCACTGCTGTGTATATAATGTATGTGTGATGTCACTGCTGTGTGTGTGTATATAATGTATGTGTGATGTCACTGCTGTGTATATATAATGTGTGTGTGATGTCACTGCTGTGTGTGTATATAATGTATGTGTGATGTCACTGCTGTGTGTATATAATGTATGTGTGATGTCACTGCTGTGTGTATAGAATGTGTGTGTGTGTGTGATGTCACTGCTGTCTGTGTATATAATGTGTGTGTGATGTCACTGCTGTGTGTATATAATGTGTGTGTGATGTCACTGCTGTGTGTATAATGTATGTGTGATGTCACTGCTGTGCGTGTATATAATGTGTGTGTGATGTCACTGCTGTGTGTGTATAATGTATGTGTGATGTCACTGCTCTGTGTGTGTATATAATGTATGTGTGATGTCACTGCTGTGTGTATATAATGTATGTGTGATGTCACTGCTGTGTGTGTATAATGTATGTGTGATGTCACTGCTCTGTGTGTATATAATGTATGTGTGATGTCACTGCTGTGTGTATATAATGTATGTGTGATGTCACTGCTGTGTGTATAATGTATGTGTGATGTCACTGCTCTGTGTGTATATAATGTATGTGTGATGTCACTGCTGTGTATATATAATGTGTGTGTGATGTCACTGCTGTGTGTATATAATGTATGTGTGATGTCACTGCTGTGTGTGTATAATGTATGTGTGATGTCACTGCTGTGTGTGTATAATGTATGTGTGATGTCACTGCTGTGTATATAATGTATGTGTGATGTCACTGCTGTGTGTGTATAATGTATGTGTGATGTCACTGCTGTGTGTATATAATGTATGTGTGATGTCACTGCTGTGTGTGTATAATGTATGTGTGATGTCACTGCTCTGTGTGTATATAATGTATGTGTGATGTCACTGCTCTGTGTGTATATAATGTATGTGTGATGTCACTGCTGTGTGTGTATATAATGTATGTGTGATGTCACTGCTGTGTGTATATAATGTATGTGTGATGTCACTGCTGTGTGTATATAATGTATGTGTGATGTCACTGCTGTGTGTGTATAATGTATGTGTGATGTCACTGCTGTGTGTGTATAATGTATGTGTGATGTCACTGCTGTGTGTATATAATGTGTGTGTGATGTCACTGCTGTGTATATAATGTATGTGTGATATCACTGCTCTGTGTGTATATAATGTATGTGTGATGTCACTGCTGTGTGTATATAATGTATGTGTGATGTCACTGCTGTGTGTGTATAATGTATGTGTGATGTCACTGCTGTGTGTGTGTATATAATGTATGTGTGATGTCACTGCTGTGTATATATAATGTGTGTGTGATGTCACTGCTGTGTGTATATAATGTATGTGTGATGTCACTGCTGTGTGTGTATATAATGTATGTGTGATGTCACTGCTGTGTGTATATAATGTATGTGTGATGTCACTGCTGTGTGTATATAATGTATGTGTGATGTCACTGCTGTGTGTGTATAATGTATGTGTGATGTCACTGCTCTGTGTGTATATAATGTATGTGTGATGTCACTGCTGTGTGTATATAATGTATGTGTGATGTCACTGCTGTGTGTGTATAATGTATGTGTGATGTCACTGCTCTGTGTGTATATAATGTATGTGTGATGTCACTGCTGTGTGTGTATAATGTATGTGTGATGTCACTGCTGTGTGTGTATAATGTATGTGTGATGTCACTGCTGTGTGTGTATAATGTATGTGTGATGTCACTGCTGTGTGTATATAATGTATGTGTGATGTCACTGCTGTGTGTGTATAATGTATGTGTGATGTCACTGCTCTGTGTGTATATAATGTATGTGTGATGTCACTGCTGTGTGTGTATATAATGTATGTGTGATGTCACTGCTGTGTGTATATAATGTATGTGTGATGTCACTGCTGTGTGTATATAATGTATGTGTGATGTCACTGCTGTGTGTGTATAATGTATGTGTGATGTCACTGCTGTGTGTGTATAATGTATGTGTGATGTCACTGCTGTGTGTATATAATGTGTGTGTGATGTCACTGCTGTGTATATAATGTATGTGTGATATCACTGCTCTGTGTGTATATAATGTATGTGTGATGTCACTGCTGTGTGTATATAATGTATGTGTGATGTCACTGCTGTGTGTGTATAATGTATGTGTGATGTCACTGCTGTGTGTGTGTATATAATGTATGTGTGATGTCACTGCTGTGTATATATAATGTGTGTGTGATGTCACTGCTGTGTGTATATAATGTATGTGTGATGTCACTGCTGTGTGTGTATATAATGTATGTGTGATGTCACTGCTGTGTGTATATAATGTATGTGTGATGTCACTGCTGTGTGTATATAATGTATGTGTGATGTCACTGCTGTGTGTGTATAATGTATGTGTGATGTCACTGCTCTGTGTGTATATAATGTATGTGTGATGTCACTGCTGTGTGTATATAATGTATGTGTGATGTCACTGCTGTGTGTGTATAATGTATGTGTGATGTCACTGCTCTGTGTGTATATAATGTATGTGTGATGTCACTGCTGTGTGTGTATAATGTATGTGTGATGTCACTGCTGTGTGTGTATAATGTATGTGTGATGTCACTGCTGTGTGTGTATAATGTATGTGTGATGTCACTGCTGTGTGTATATAATGTATGTGTGATGTCACTGCTGTGTGTGTATAATGTATGTGTGATGTCACTGCTCTGTGTGTATATAATGTATGTGTGATGTCACTGCTGTGTGTGTATAATGTATGTGTGATGTCACTGCTGTGTGTGTATATAATGTATGTGTGATGTCACTGCTCTGTGTGTATATAATGTATGTGTGATGTCACTGCTGTGTGTGTATAATGTATGTGTGATGTCACTGCTCTGTGTTTATATAATGTATGTGTGATGTCACTGCTGTGTGTATATAATGTATGTGTGATGTCACAGCTGTGTGTATATAATGTATGTGTGATGTCACTGCTGTGTGTATATAATGTATGTGTGATGTCACTGCTCTGTGTGTATATAATGTGTGTGTGATGTCACTGCTGTGTGTGTATATAATGTATGTGTGATGTCACTGCTGTGTGTATATAATGTATGTGTGATGTCACTGCTGTGTGTGTATAATGTATGTGTGATGTCACTGCTGTGTGTGTATATAATGTATGTGTGATGTCACTGCTGTGTGTGTATAATGTATGTGTGATGTCACTGCTGTGTATATATAATGTGTGTGTGATGTCACTGCTGTGTGTATATAATGTATGTGTGATGTCACTGCTGTGTGTGTATATAATGTATGTGTGATGTCACTGCTGTGTGTATATATAATGTGTGTGTGATGTCACTGCTGTGTGTGTATATAATGTATGTGTGATGTCACTGCTGTGTGTGTATATAATGTATGTGTGATGTCACTGCTGTGTGTATATAATGTATGTGTGATGTCACTGCTGTGTGTATAGAATGTGTGTGTGTGATGTCACTGCTGTGTGTATAGAATGTGTGTGTGTGATGTCACTGCTGTCTGTGTATATAATGTGTGTGTGATGTCACTGCTGTGTGTATAATGTATGTGTGATGTCACTGCTGTGCGTGTATATAATGTGTGTGTGATGTCACTGCTGTGTGTATATAATGTGTGTGTGATGTCACTGCTGTGTGTATATAATGTATGTGTGATGTCACTGCTGTGCGTGTATATAATGTGTGTGTGATGTCACTGCTGTGTGTATATAATGTGTGTGTGATGTCACTGCTGTGCGTGTATATAATGTGTGTGTGATGTCACTGCTGTGTGTATATAATGTATGTGTGATGTCACTGCTCTGTGTGTATATAATGTATGTGTGATGTCACTGCTGTGTGTATATAATGTGTGTGTGTGATGTCACTGCTGTGTGTATATAATGTATGTGTGATGTCACTGCTCTGTGTGTATATAATGTATGTGTGATGTCACTGCTGTGTGTATATAATGTATGTGTGATGTCACTGCTCTGTGTGTATATAATGTATGTGTGATGTCACAGCTGTGTGTATATAATGTGTGTGTGATGTCACTGCTGTGTATATAATGTATGTGTGATGTCACTGCTGTGTATATAATGTATGTGTGATGTCACTGCTGTGTGTATATAATGTATGTGTGATGTCACTGCTGTGCGTGTATATAATGTGTGTGTGATGTCACTGCTGTGTGTATATAATGTATGTGTGATGTCACTGCTGTGCGTGTATATAATGTGTGTGTGATGTCACTGCTGTGTGTATATAATGTGTGTGTGATGTCACTGCTGTGTGTATATAATGTGTGTGTGATGTCACTGCTGTGTGTATATAATGTGTGTGTATAATGTATGTGTGATATCACTGCTCTGTGTGTGTATATAATGTATGTGTGATGTCACTGCTGTGTGTATATAATGTGTGTGTGATGTCACTGCTGTGTGTATATAATGTATGTGTGATGTCACTGCTGTGTGTGTATATAATGTATGTGTGATGTCACTGCTGTGTATATATAATGTGTGTGTGATGTCACTGCTGTGTGTATATAATGTATGTGTGATGTCACTGCTGTGTGTGTATATAATGTATGTGTGATGTCACTGCTGTGTATATATAATGTGTGTGTGTGATGTCACTGCTGTGTGTATAATGTATGTGTGATGTCACTGCTGTGTGTATATAATGTATGTGTGATGTCACTGCTGTGTGTATATAATGTATGTGTGATGTCACTGCTGTGTGTATATAATGTATGTGTGATGTCACTGCTGTGCGTGTATATAATGTGTGTGTGATGTCACTGCTGTGTGTATATAATGTGTGTGTGATGTCACTGCTGTGTGTATATAATGTGTGTGTATAATGTATGTGTGATATAACTGCTCTGTGCGTGTATATAATGTGTGTGTGATGTCACTGCTGTGTGTATATAATGTATGTGTGATGTCACTGCTGTGTGTATATAATGTATGTGTGATGTCACTGCTGTGTGTATATAATGTGTGTGTGATGTCACTGCTGTGTGTGTATAATGTGTGTGTGATGTCACTGCTGTGTGTATATAATGTATGTGTGATGTCACTGCTGTGCGTGTATATAATGTGTGTGTGATGTCACTGCTGTGTGTATATAATGTGTGTGTGATGTCACTGCTCTGTGTGTGTATATAATGTGTGTGTGATGTCACTGCTCTGTGTGTGTATATAATGTGTGTGATGTCACTGCTGTGTGTATATAATGTGTGTGTGATGTCACTGCTGTGTGTATATAATGTATGTGTGATGTCACTGCTGTGCGTGTATATAATGTGTGTGTGATGTCACTGCTGTGTGTATATAATGTGTGTGTGATGTCACTGCTGTGTGTATATAATGTATGTGTGATGTCACTGCTCTGTGTGTATATAATGTATGTGTGATGTCACTGCTGTGTGTATATAATGTATGTGTGATGTCACTGCTGTGTGTATATAATGTGTGTGTGATGCCACTGCTGTGTATATAATGTATGTGTGATGTCACTGCTGTGCGTGTATATAATGTGTGTGTGATGTCACTGCTGTGTGTATATAATGTATGTGTGATGTCACTGCTCTGTGTGTATATAATGTATGTGTGATGTCACTGCTGTGTGTGTATATAATGTATGTGTGATGTCACTGCTGTGTGTGTATATAATGTATGTGTGATGTCACTGCTGTGTGTATATAATGTGTGTGTGATGTCACTGCTGTGTGTATATAATGTATGTGTGATGTCACTGCTGTGTGTGTATATAATGTATGTGTGATGTCACTGCTGTGTGTATATAATGTGTGTGTGATGTCACTGCTGTGTGTGTATATAATGTATGTGTGATGTCACTGCTGTGTGTGTATAATGTATGTGTGATGTCACTGCTCTGTGTGTATATAATGTATGTGTGATGTCACTGCTGTGTGTATATAATGTATGTGTGATGTCACTGCTGTGTGTGTATAATGTATGTGTGATGTCACTGCTGTGTGTGTATAATGTATGTGTGATGTCACTGCTCTGTGTGTATATAATGTGTGTGTGATGTCACTGCTGTGTGTATATAATGTATGTGTGATGTCACTGCTGTGTATATATAATGTGTGTGTGATGTCACTGCTGTGTGTATATAATGTATGTGTGATGTCACTGCTGTGTGTGTATATAATGTATGTGTGATGTCACTGCTGTGTGTATAATGTATGTGTGATGTCACTGCTGTGTGTATATAATGTATGTGTGATGTCACTGCTGTGTGTATATAATGTATGTGTGATGTCACTGCTGTGCGTGTATATAATGTGTGTGTGATGTCACTGCTGTGTGTATATAATGTATGTGTGATGTCACTGCTGTGCGTGTATATAATGTGTGTGTGATGTCACTGCTGTGTGTATATAATGTGTGTGTGATGTCACTGCTGTGTGTATATAATGTATGTGTGATGTCACTGCTCTGTGTGTATATAATGTATGTGTGATGTCACTGCTGTGTGTATATAATGTATGTGTGATGTCACTGCTGTGTGTATATAATGTGTGTGTGTGATGTCACAGCTGTGTGTATATAATGTGTGTGTGATGTCACTGCTGTGTATATAATGTATGTGTGATGTCACTGCTGTGTATATAATGTATGTGTGATGTCACTGCTGTGCGTGTATATAATGTGTGTGTGATGTCACTGCTGTGTGTATATAATGTATGTGTGATGTCACTGCTCTGTGTGTATATAATGTGTGTGTGATGTCACTGCTGTGTGTATATAATGTATGTGTGATGTCACTGTTGTGCGTGTATATAATGTGTGTGTGATGTCACTGCTGTGTGTATATAATGTATGTGTGATGTCACTGCTCTGTGTGTATATAATGTGTGTGTGATGTCACTGCTGTGTGTATATAATGTATGTGTGATGTCACTGCTCTGTGTGTATATAATGTGTGTGTGATGTCACTGCTGTGTGTATATAATGTATGTGTGATGTCACTGCTCTGTGTGTATATAATGTGTGTGTGATGTCACTGCTGTGTGTATATAATGTATGTGTGATGTCACTGCTGTGTGTATAGAATGTGTGTGTGTGTGATGTCACTGCTGTCTGTGTATATAATGTGTGTGTGATGTCACTGCTGTGTGTATATAATGTGTGTGTGATGTCACTGCTGTGTGTATAATGTATGTGTGATGTAACTGCTGTGCGTGTATATAATGTGTGTGTGATGTCACTGCTGTGTGTATATAATGTATGTGTGATGTCACTGCTGTGTGTGTATAATGTATGTGTGATGTCACTGCTGTGTGTATATAATGTATGTGTGATGTTACTGCTGTGTGTGTATAATGTATGTGTGATGTCACTGCTCTGTGTGTATATAATGTATGTGTGATGTCACTGCTGTGTGTATATAATGTATGTGTGATGTCACTGCTGTGTGTGTGTATATAATGTATGTGTGATGTCACTGCTGTGTATATATAATGTGTGTGTGATGTCACTGCTGTGTGTATATAATGTATGTGTGATGTCACTGCTGTGTGTGTATATAATGTATGTGTGATGACACTGCTGTGTGTATATAATGTATGTGTGATGTCACTGCTGTGTGTATATAATGTATGTGTGATGTCACTGCTGTGTGTGTATAATGTATGTGTGATGTCACTGCTGTGTGTGTATAATGTATGTGTGATGTCACTGCTCTGTGTGTATATAATGTATGTGTGATGTCACTGCTGTGTGTATATAATGTATGTGTGATGTCACTGCTGTGTGTGTGTATATAATGTATGTGTGATGTCACTGCTGTGTGTGTATAATGTATGTGTGATGTCACTGCTCTGTGTGTATATAATGTATGTGTGATGTCACTGCTGTGTGTATATAATGTATGTGTGATGTCACTGCTGTGTGTGTATAATGTATGTGTGATTTCACTGCTCTGTGTGTATATAATGTATGTGTGATGTCACTGCTCTGTGTGTATATAATGTATGTGTGATGTCACTGCTGTGTGTGTATAATGTATGTGTGATGTCACTGCTGTGTGTGTATAATGTATGTCACTGCTGTGTGTGTATAATGTATGTGTGATGTCACTGCTGTGTGTATATAATGTATGTGTGATGTCACTGCTGTGTGTGTATAATGTATGTGTGATGTCACTGCTCTGTGTGTATATAATGTATGTGTGATGTCACTGCTGTGTGTGTATAATGTATGTGTGATGTCACTGCTGTGTGTGTATAATGTATGTGTGATGTCACTGCTCTGTGTGTATATAATGTATGTGTGATGTCACTGCTGTGTGTGTATAATGTATGTGTGATGTCACTGCTCTGTGTTTATATAATGTATGTGTGATGTCACTGCTGTGTGTATATAATGTATGTGTGATGTCACTGCTGTGTGTATATAATGTATGTGTGATGTCACTGCTGTGTGTATATAATGTATGTGTGATGTCACTGCTGTGTGTATAATGTATGTGTGATGTCACTGCTCTGTGTGTGTATAATGTATGTGTGATGTCACTGCTCTGTGTATATAATGTGTGTGTGATGTCACTGCTGTGTATATATAATGTGTGTGTGATGTCACTGCTGTGTGTATATAATGTATGTGTGATGTCACTGCTGTGTGTGTATATAACGTATGTGTGATGTCACTGCTGTGTGTATATATAATGTGTGTGTGATGTCACTGCTGTGTGTGTATATAATGTATGTGTGATGTCACTGCTGTGTGTGTATATAATGTATGTGTGATGTCACTGCTGTGTGTATATAATGTATGTGTGATGTCACTGCTGTGTGTATAGAATGTGTGTGTGTGATGTCACTGCTGTGTGTATAGAATGTGTGTGTGTGATGTCACTGCTGTCTGTGTATATAATGTGTGTGTGATGTCACTGCTGTGTGTATAATGTATGTGTGATGTCACTGCTGTGCGTGTATATAATGTGTGTGTGATGTCACTGCTGTGTGTATATAATGTGTGTGTGATGTCACTGCTGTGTGTATATAATGTATGTGTGATGTCACTGCTGTGTGTATATAATGTGTGTGTGATGTCACTGCTGTGTGTATATAATGTGTGTGTGATGTCACTGCTGTGTATATAATGTATGTGTGATGTCACTGCTGTGTATATAATGTATGTGTGATGTCACTGCTGTGTGTATATAATGTATGTGTGATGTCACTGCTGTGCGTGTATATAATGTGTGTGTGATGTCACTGCTGTGTGTATATAATGTATGTGTGATGTCACTGCTGTGCGTGTATATAATGTGTGTGTGATGTCACTGCTGTGTGTATATAATGTGTGTGTGATGTCACTGCTGTGTGTGTATATAATGTATGTGTGATGTCACTGCTGTGTATATATAATGTGTGTGTGATGTCACTGCTGTGTGTATATAATGTATGTGTGATGTCACTGCTGTGCGTGTATATAATGTGTGTGTGATGTCACTGCTGTGTGTATATAATGTGTGTGTATAATGTATGTGTGATATCACTGCTCTGTGTGTGTATATAATGTATGTATGATATCACTGCTCTGTGTATATAATGTATGTGTGATGTCACTGCTGTGTGTGTATATAATGTATGTGTGATGTCACTGCTGTGTGTGTATATAATGTATGTGTGATGTCACTGCTGTGTGTGTATATAATGTATGTGTGATGTCACTGCTGTGTGTATATAATGTGTGTGTGATGTCACTGCTGTGTGTATATAATGTATGTGTGATGTCACTGCTGTGTGTGTATATAATGTATGTGTGATGTCACTGCTGTGTATATATAATGTGTGTGTGATGTCACTGCTGTGTGTATATAATGTATGTGTGATGTCACTGCTGTGTGTGTATATAATGTATGTGTGATGTCACTGCTGTGTATATATAATGTGTGTGTGATGTCACTGCTGTGTGTATAATGTATGTGTGATGTCACTGCTGTGTGTATATAATGTATGTGTGATGTCACTGCTGTGTGTATATAATGTATGTGTGATGTCACTGCTGTGCGTGTATATAATGTGTGTGTGATGTCACTGCTGTGTGTATATAATGTGTGTGTGATGTCACTGCTGTGTGTATATAATGTGTGTGTATAATGTATGTGTGATATAACTGCTCTGTGCGTGTATATAATGTGTGTGTGATGTCACTGCTGTGTGTATATAATGTATGTGTGATGTCACTGCTGTGTGTATATAATGTGTGTGTGATGTCACTGCTGTGTGTGTATAATGTGTGTGTGATGTCACTGCTGTGTGTGTATATAATGTATGTGTGATGTCACAGCTGTGTGTATATAATGTGTGTGTGATGTCACTGCTGTGTATATAATGTATGTGTGATGTCACTGCTGTGCGTATATAATGTATGTGTGATGTCACTGCTGTGTATATAATGTGTGTGTGATGTCACTGCTGTGTGTATAATGTATGTGTGATGTCACTGCTGTGTGTATATAATGTGTGTGTGATGTCACTGCTGTGTGTATATAATGTATGTGTGATGTCACTGCTGTGCGTGTATATAATGTGTGTGTGATGTCACTGCTGTGTGTATATAATGTGTGTGTATAATGTATGTGTGATATCACTGCTCTGTGTGTGTATATAATGTGTGTGATGTCACTGCTGTGTGTATATAATGTGTGTGTGATGTCACTGCTGTGTGTATATAATGTATGTGTGATGTCACTGCTGTGCGTGTATATAATGTGTGTGTGATGTCACTGCTGTGTGTATATAATGTGTGTGTGATGTCACTGCTGTGTGTATATAATGTATGTGTGATGTCTCTGCTCTGTGTGTATATAATGTATGTGTGATGTCACTGCTGTGTGTATATAATGTATGTGTGATGTCACTGCTGTGTGTATATAATGTGTGTGTGTGATGTCACTGCTGTGTGTATATAATGTGTGTGTGATGTCACTGCTGTGTATATAATGTATGTGTGATGTCACTGCTGTGTATATAATGTATGTGTGATGTCACTGCTGTGCGTGTATATAATGTGTGTGTGATGTCACTGCTGTGTATATAATGTATGTGTGATGTCACTGCTCTGTGTGTATATAATGTGTGTGTGATGTCACTGCTGTGTGTATATAATGTATGTGTGATGTCACTGCTGTGCGTGTATATAATGTGTGTGTGATGTCACTGCTGTGTGTATATAATGTGTGTGTATAATGTATGTGTGATATCACTGCTCTGTGTGTGTATATAATGTATGTATGATATCACTGCTCTGTGTATATAATGTATGTGTGATGTCACTGCTGTGTGTGTATATAATGTATGTGTGATGTCACTGCTGTGTGTGTATATAATGTATGTGTGATGTCACTGCTGTGTGTGTATATAATGTATGTGTGATGTCACTGCTGTGTGTGTATATAATGTATGTGTGATGTCACTGCTGTGTGTATATAATGTGTGTGTGATGTCACTGCTGTGTGTATATAATGTATGTGTGATGTCACTGCTGTGTGTGTATATAATGTATGTGTGATGTCACTGCTGTGTGTATATAATGTGTGTGTGATGTCACTGCTGTGTGTGTATATAATGTATGTGTGATGTCACTGCTGTGTGTGTATAATGTATGTGTGATGTCACTGCTCTGTGTGTATATAATGTATGTGTGATGTCACTGCTGTGTGTATATAATGTATGTGTGATGTCACTGCTGTGTGTGTGTATATAATGTATGTGTGATGTCACTGCTGTGTGTATATAATGTGTGTGTGATGTCACTGCTGTGTGTATATAATGTATGTGTGATGTCACTGCTGTGTGTGTATATAATGTATGTGTGATGTCACTGCTGTGTGTATATAATGTGTGTGTGATGTCACTGCTGTGTGTGTATATAATGTATGTGTGATGTCACTGCTGTGTGTGTATAATGTATGTGTGATGTCACTGCTCTGTGTGTATATAATGTATGTGTGATGTCACTGCTGTGTGTATATAATGTATGTGTGATGTCACTGCTGTGTGTGTATAATGTATGTGTGATGTCACTGGTCTGTGTGTATATAATGTATGTGTGATGTCACTGCTGTGTGTATATAATGTATGTGTGATGTCACTGCTGTGTGTGTATAATGTATGTGTGATGTCACTGCTCTGTGTGTATATAATGTATGTGTGATGTCACTGCTCTGTGTGTATATAATGTATGTGTGATGTCACTGCTGTGTGTGTATAATGTATGTGTGATGTCACTGCTCTGTGTGTATATAATGTATGTGTGATGTCACTGCTGTGTGTATATAATGTATGTGTGATGTCACTGCTGTGTGTATATAATGTGTGTGTGATGTCACTGCTGTGTGTGTATATAATGTGTGTGTGATGTCACTGCTGTGTATATATAATGTGTGTGTGATGTCACTGCTGTGTGTATATAATGTATGTGTGATGTCACTGCTGTGTGTATATAATGTATGTGTGATGTCACTGCTGTGTGTGTATATAATGTATGTGTGATGTCACTGCTGTGTGTATATAATGTATGTGTGATGTCACTGCTGTGTGTATAGAATGTGTGTGTGTGATGTCACTGCTGTCTGTGTATATAATGTGTGTGTGATGTCACTGCTGTGTGTATATAATGTGTGTGTGATGTCACTGCTGTGTGTATAATGTATGTGTGATGTCACTGCTGTGCGTGTATATAATGTATGCGTGATGTCACTGCTGTGTGTATATAATGTGTGTGTGATGTCACTGCTGTGTGTATATAATGTATGTGTGATGTCACTGCTGTGCGTGTATATAATGTGTGTGTGTGATGTCACTGCTGTGTGTATATAATGTATGTGTGATGTCACTGCTGTGCGTGTATATAATGTGTGTGTGATGTCACTGCTGTGTGTATATAATGTATGTGTGATGTCACTGCTCTGTGTGTATATAATGTGTGTGTGATGTCACTGCTGTGTGTATATAATGTGTGTGTATAATGTATGTGTGATATCACTGCTCTGTGTGTGTATATAATGTATGTATGATATCACTGCTCTGTGTATATAATGTATGTGTGATGTCACTGCTGTGTGTGTATATAATGTATGTGTGATGTCACTGCTGTGTGTGTATATAATGTATGTGTGATGTCACTGCTGTGTGTGTATATAATGTATGTGTGATGTAACTGCTGTGTGTGTATATAATGTATGTGTGATGTCACTGCTGTGTGTATATAATGTGTGTGTGATGTCACTGCTGTGTGTATATAATGTGTGTGTGATGTCACTGCTGTGTGTATATAATGTATGTGTGATGTCACTGCTGTGTGTGTATATAATGTATGTGTGATGTCACTGCTGTGTATATATAATGTGTGTGTGATGTCACTGCTGTGTGTATATAATGTATGTGTGATGTCACTGCTGTGTGTGTATATAATGTATGTGTGATGTCACTGCTGTGTGTATAATGTATGTGTGATGTCACTGCTGTGTGTATATAATGTATGTGTGATGTCACTGCTGTGTGTGTATATAATGTATGTGTGATGTCACTGCTGTGTGTGTATATAATGTATGTGTGATGTCACTGCTGTGTGTATATAATGTATGTGTGATGTCACTGCTGTGCGTGTATATAATGTGTGTGTGATGTCACTGTGTGTATATAATGTGTGTGTGATGTCACTGCTGTGTGTGTATAATGTGTGTGTGATGTCACTGCTGTGTGTATATGTGTGTGTGATGTCACTGCTGTGTGTATATAATGTATGTGTGATGTCACTGCTGTGCGTGTATATAATGTGTGTGTATAATGTATGTGTGATATCACTGCTCTGTGTGTGTATATAATGTGTGTGTGATGTCACTGCTCTGTGTGTGTATATAATGTGTGTGTGTGATGTCACTGCTGTGTGTATATAATGTGTGTGTGATGTCACTGCTGTGTGTATATAATGTGTGTGTGATGTCACTGCTGTGTGTATATAATGTATGTGTGATGTCACTGCTCTGTGTGTATATAATGTATGTGTGATGTCACTGCTGTGTGTATATAATGTGTGTGTGTGATGTCACAGCTGTGTGTATATAATGTGTGTGTGATGTCACTGCTGTGTATATAATGTATGTGTGATGTCACTGCTGTGTATATAATGTATGTGTGATGTCACTGCTGTGCGTGTATATAATGTGTGTGTGATGTCACTGCTGTGTGTATATAATGTATGTGTGATGTCACTGCTCTGTGTGTATATAATGTGTGTGTGATGTCACTGCTGTGTGTATATAATGTATGTGTGATGTCACTGCTGTGCGTGTATATAATGTGTGTGTGATGTCACTGCTGTGTGTATATAATGTGTGTATAATGTATGTGTGATATCACTGCTCTGTGTGTGTATATAATGTATGCATGATGTCACTGCTGTGTGTGTATATAATGTATGTGTGATGTCACTGCTGTGTGTGTATAATGTATGTGTGATGTCACTGCTGTGTGTGTATATAATGTATGTGTGATGTCACTGCTGTGTGTGTATATAATGTATGTGTGATGTCACTGCTGTGTGTATATAATGTGTGTGTGATGTCACTGCTGTGTATATAATGTATGTGTGATGTCACTGCTGTGTATATATAATGTGTTTGATGTCACTGCTGTGTGTATATAATGTATGTTTGATGTCACTGCTGTGTGTGTATATAATGTGTGATGTCACTGCTGTGTGTATATAATGTATGTGTGATGTCACTGCTCTGTGTGTATATAATGTATGTGTGATGTCACTGCTCTGTGTGTGTATATAATGTATGTGTGATGTCACTGCTGTGTGTGTATATAATGTATGTGTGATGTCACTGCTGTGTGTGTATATAATGTATGTGTGATGTCACTGCTGTGTGTGTATATAATGTATGTGTGATGTCACTGCTGTGTGTATATAATGTGTGTGTGATGTCACTGCTGTGTGTATATAATGTATGTGTGATGTCACTGCTGTGTGTGTATATAATGTATGTGTGATGTCACTGCTGTGTATATATAATGTGTGTGTGATGTCACTGCTGTGTGTATATAATGTATGTGTGATGTCACTGCTGTGTGTGTATATAATGTATGTGTGATGTCACTGCTGTGTGTATAATGTATGTGTGATTTCACTGCTGTGTGTATATAATGTATGTGTGATGTCACTGCTGTGTGTATATAATGTATGTGTGATGTCACTGCTGTGCGTGTATATAATGTGTGTGTGATGTCACTGCTGTGTGTATATAATGTGTGTGTGATGTCACTGCTGTGTGTGTATAATGTGTGTGTGATGTCACTGCTGTGTGTATATAATGTGTGTGTGATGTCACTGCTGTGTGTATATAATGTATGTGTGATGTCACTGCTGTGCGTGTATATAATGTGTGTGTGATGTCACTGCTGTGTGTATATAATGTGTGTGTATAATGTATGTGTGATATCACTGCTCTGTGTGTGTATATAATGTGTGTGTGATGTCACTGCTCTGTGTGTGTATATAATGTGTGTGTGATGTCACTGCTGTGTGTATATAATGTGTGTGTGATGTCACTGCTGTGTGTATATAATGTATGTGTGATGTCACTGCTGTGCGTGTATATAATGTGTGTGTGATGTCACTGCTGTGTGTATATAATGTGTGTGTGATGTCACTGCTGTGTGTATATAATGTATGTGTGATGTCACTGCTGTGTGTATATAATGTATGTGTGATGTCACTGCTGTGTGTATATAATGTGTGTGTGTGATGTCACAGCTGTGTGTATATAATGTGTGTGTGATGTCACTGCTGTGTATATAATGTATGTGTGATGTCACTGCTGTGTATATAATGTATGTGTGATGTCACTGCTGTGCGTGTATATAATGTGTGTGTGATGTCACTGCTGTGTGTATATAATGTATGTGTGATGTCACTGCTCTGTGTGTATATAATGTGTGTGTGATGTCACTGCTGTGTGTATATAATGTATGTGTGATGTCACTGCTGTGCGTGTATATAATGTGTGTGTGATGTCACTGCTGTGTGTATATAATGTGTGTATAATGTATGTGTGATATCACTGCTCTGTGTGTGTATATAATGTATGTGTGATGTCACTGCTGTGTGTATATAATGTATGTATGATATCACTGCTCTGTGTATATAATGTATGTGTGATGTCACTGCTGTGTGTGTATATAATGTATGTGTGATGTCACTGCTGTGTGTGTATAATGTATGTGTGATGTCACTGCTGTGTGTGTATATAATGTATGTGTGATGTCACTGCTGTGTGCATATAATGTATGTGTGATGTCACTGCTGTGTGTGTATATAATGTATGTGTGATGTCACTGCTGTGTGTATATAATGTGTGTGTGATGTCACTGCTGTGTATATAATGTATGTGTGATGTCACTGCTGTGTATATATAATGTGTGTGATGTCACTGCTGTGTGTATATAATGTATGTGTGATGTCACTGCTGTGTGTGTATATAATGTATGTGTGATGCCACTGCTGTGTGTATATAATGTATGTGTGATGTCACTGCTCTGTGTGTATATAATGTATGTGTGATGTCACTGCTCTGTGTGTGTATATAATGTGTGATGTCACTGCTGTGTGTATATAATGTATGTGTGATGTCACTGCTGTGTGTGTATATAATGTATGTGTGATGTCACTGCTGTGTGTGTATATAATGTATGTGTGATGTCACTGCTGTGTGTATATAATGTATGTGTGATGTCACTGCTGTGCGTGTATATAATGTGTGTGTGATGTCACTGCTGTGTGTATATAATGTGTGTGTGATGTCACTGCTGTGTGTATATAATGTGTGTGTATAATGTATGTGTGATATAACTGCTCTGTGTGTGTATATAATGTGTGTGTGATGTCACTGCTGTGTGTGTATATATTATGTGTGTTTATAATGTATGTGTGATATCACTGCTCTGTGTGTGTATATAATGTGTGTGTGATGTCACTGCTGTGTGTGTATATAATGTATGTGTGATGTCACTGATGTGTGTGTATATAATGTGTGTGTATAATGTATGTGTGATGTCACTGCTGTGTGTGTGTGTATATAATGTGTGTGTGATGTCACTGCTCTGTGTGTATATAATGTGTGTGTGATGTCACTGCTCTGTGTGTGTATATAATGTATGTGTGATGTCACTGCTCTGTGTGTGTATATAATGTGTGTGTGATGTCACTGCTGTGTGTATAATGTATGTGTGATGTCACTGCTGTGTGTATATAATGTGTGTGTATAATGTATGTGTGATATCACTGCTCTGTGTGTGTATATAATGTGTGTGTGATGTCACTGCTGTGTGTATATAATGTATGTGTGATGTCACTGCTCTGTGTGTGTATATAATGTGTGTGTGATGTCACTGCTGTGTGTGTATATAATGTACGTGTGATGTCACTGCTCTGTGTGTATATAATGTACGTGTGATGTCACTGCTGTGTGTGTATATAATGTATGTGTGATGTCACTGCTGTGTGTATATAATGTGTGTGTGATGTCACTGCTGTGTGTATATAATGTGTGTGTGATGTCACTGCTGTGTGTATATAATGTATGTGTGATGTCACTGCTGTGTGTGTATATAATGTGTGTGTGATGTCACTGCTGTGTGTGTATAATGTATGTGTGATGTCACTGCTGTGTGTGTATAATGTATGTGTGATGTCACTGCTGTGTGTATATAATGTGTGTGTGATGTCACAGCTGTGTGTGTATAATGTATGTGTGATGTCACTGCTGTGTGTGTATAATGTATGTGTGATGTCACTGCTGTGTGTATATAATGTGTGTGTGATGTCACAGCTGTGTGTGTATAATGTATGTGTGATGTCACTGCTGTGTGTATATAATGTATGTGTGATGTCACTGCTGTGTGTATATAATGTATGTGTAATGTCACTGCTGTGTATGTATGTGCGATGTCACTGCTCTGTGTGTATATAATGTATGTGTGATGTCACTGCTCTGTGCGTGTATAATGTATGTGTGATGTCACTGCTGTGTATGTATGTGCGATGTCACTGCTCTGTGTGTATATAATGTATGTGTGATGTCACTGCTGTGTGTGTATATAATGTATGTGTGATGTCACTGCTCTGTGTGTATATAATGTATGTGCGATGTCACTGCTCTGTGTGTGTATAATGTATGTGTAATGTCACTGCTGTGTATGTATAATGTATGTGTGATGTCACTGCTGTGTGTGTATAATGTATGTGTGATGTCACTGCTGTGTGTATATAATGTATGTGTGATGTCACTGCTCTGTGTGTGTATAATGTATGTGTAATGTCACTGCTGTGTATGTATAATGTATGTGTAATGTCACTGCTGTGTGTATATAATGTATGTGTGATGTCACTGCTGTGTGTGTATATAATGTGTGTGTGATGTCACTGCTGTGCGTGTATATAATGTATGTGCGATGTCACTGCTCTGTGTGTATATAATGTATGTGTGATGTCACTGCTCTGTGCGTGTATAATGTATGTGTGATGTCACTGCTCTGTGTGTGTATATAATGTGTGTGATGTCACTGCTGTGTGTGTGTATATAATGTGTGTGATGTCACTGCTCTGTGTGTATATAATGTATGTGTGATGTCACTGCTCTGTGCGTGTATAATGTATGTGTAATGTCACTGCTGTGTGTATATAATGTGTGTGATGTCACTGCTGTGTGTGTATAATGTATGTGCGATGTCACTGCTCTGTGTGTATATAATGTATGTGTGATGTCACTGCTCTTTGCGTGTATAATGTATGTGTGATGTCACTGCTCTGTGTGTGTATATAATGTGTGTGATGTCACTGCTGTGTATATAATGTGTGTGATGTCACTGCTGTGTGTGTGTGTGTGTGTGTATATAATGTGTGTGATGTCACTGCTGTGTGTGTGTATATAATGTGTGTGATGTCACTGCTGTGTGTGTGTATATAATGTGTGTGATGTCACTGCTGTGTGTGTGTGTATATAATGTGTGTGATGTCACTGCTCTCTGTGTGTGTAATGTCACTGATCTGTGTGTGTATAAGGATCAGGCACCCCCAGGTAATGCAGCTGTTACGAGTAGGGCCGGCCTCTGATCACGTGCAGCAGCTGTGATTTTGTTACATTGTTTCAGTGCGGCGGGTCACGTGTTCGGCGCCGGATACTTTGTATCAGTGCGTGATGAGACAGGTGCAGCGCAGGAGAGGAAGAAGCGCAGTGCGCATGCTCGGGAAGGGGGAGGAAGAAATAAGGCTCCCCCTCTCTCTCCCGTACACGGAGGCCGGGGAGGGGGGGCCGGATGATTTCTCTTTAACCCCTCCGCTGCTGGAGAACCGCAGGACGTCTGCTCGGCGGCGCAGGGGTTAGAGAAGCCCCGTGTGACCCCGATGTGCCTGCTGTAGATATGGGGGAGGAGCGTTCTCAGCCGCCCCGTACCCCAAGTCCCTGCGCCCGCTGCCCCTGATTCCCCCCCCCCTCCGGCCTCCGAGCCCCCCACTCCCTCCCGGGGCTCCCCACCCTCCACCTACCTCCCCCCCGCCGCTGGGTTCCCCGGGCCTCGCCGGGTCTTCTCGGCTCCGGCTCCAGACAATGAAATCAGCGCGTCCGATCATCAATTCTCATCATGATTGTGACGTCACGCCAGACAGCAGCCAATGGGAGGGCGAGATCAGGGGCCTGACATGGGGGGGATGGTGATATATGAATAATGAATGTGTGTCTCACACCCAGCCCCCATAGTGGCACACACTGTATATAAACCATGCCCGGGCAGTAAAGACAACTGAGATGTATATATAATATATGTGATGTCACCGCTGGGATATATATAACTTATATGTGATGTCACTGCTGGGATATATATAACTTATAGGTGATGTCACTGCTGGGATATATATAACTTATATGTGATGTCACCGCTGGGATATATATAACTTATATGTGATGTCACTGCTGGGATATATATAACTTATAGGTGATGTCACTGCTGGAATATATATATATATAACTGATATGTGATGTCACCGCTGGGATATATATATATCTTATATGTAATGTCACTGCTGGAATATATATATATATATAACTGATATGTGATGTCACTCCTGGAATATATATATAACTTATAGGTGATGTCACCGCTGGGATATATATATATATATATATAACTTATATGTGATGTCCCGCTGGAATATATATATATATAACTTATATGTGATGTCACCGCTGGAATATATATATATAACTGATATGTGATGTCACCGCTGGGATATATATATATATAACTGATATGTGATGTCACCGCTGGGATATATATATATATAACTGATATGTGATGTCACCGCTGGGATATATATATAACTGATATGTGATGTCACCACTGGGATATATATATATATAACTGATATGTGATGTCACCGCTGGGATATATATATATAACTGATATGTGATGTCACCACTGGGATATATATATAACTGATATGTGATGTCACCGCTGGGATATATATATAACTGATATGTGATGTCACCGCTGGGATATATATATAACTGATATGTGATGTCACTCCTGGAATATATATATAACTGATATGTGATGTCACCGCTGGGATATATATATAACTGATATGTGATGTCACCGCTGGGATATATATATATATAACTGATATGTGATGTCACCGCTGGGATATATATATAACTGATATGTGATGTCACCACTGGGATATATATATATCTTATATGTGATGTCACCGCTGGGATATATATAACTTATATGTGATGTCACCACTGGACTATATATAACTTATAGGTGATTTCACCGCTGGGATATATAGAACTTATAGGTGATGTCACTGCTGGGATATATATATATATCTTATAGGTGATGTCACTGCTGGAATATATATATATATATAACTTATATGTGATGTCACTGCTGGAATATATATATATCTTATATGTGATGTCACTGCTGGAATATATATATAACATATGTGATGTCACCGCTGGGATATATATAACTTATAGGTGATGTCACTGCTGGAATATATATATATTCCAGCGGTGACATCACCTATAATATATATATATATATATATATATATATATTTATATATTCCAGCAGTGACATCACATATAAGTTATATATATATTCCAGCGGTGACATCACCTATAATATATATATATATATATATATATATATATATATATATATATATATATATATTCCAGCAGTGACATCACATATAAGATATATATTCCAGCAGTGACATCACATATAACTTATACGTGATGTCACCACTGGACTATATATAACTTATAGGTGATGTCACTGCTGGGATATATATAACTTATACGTGATGTCACCACTGGACTATATATAACTTATACGTGATGTCACCACTGGACTATATATAACTTATAGGTGATGTCACCACTGGACTATATATAACTTATAGGTGATGTCACCACTGGACTATATATAACTTATATGTAGAAAAAAGCAGAGGATTGGAGCAGCACTGTGAACAAATGCCTGACTAGGCTGGTGCAAAGCTTCAAAAATAAAAGTGACCTCTCCTTATGTGTTAGATATCCAAAAAAGGGAACGTGAAGCAGCACTCAAATAAAGGGAATTTATTCATCCAACATGGAATCACAACGTTTCACCTCTATGAAGGCATATGAAGGCATTTTCATAGAGGAGGTGAAACGTTGTGGTTCCATGTTGGATGAATAAATTCACTTTATTTGAGTGCTGCTTCACGTTCCCTTTTTTTGTATTTATAACTTATATGTGATGTCACCGCTGGGATATATATATATATATATATATATATATATAACTTATGTGTGATGTCACCGCTGGGATATATATAACTGATATGTGATGTCACCGCTGGGATATATATATAACTTATATGTGATGTCACCGCTGGAATATATATAACTTATATGGGAGGAGCTGGAAATAAGTGGAAGATGAGAATGCGCCATTTAATGTCTATGGGACTGACGGGAGCAGGTGGGCGCTGTACTTGGCTGTTTCCGTCATTCCCATAGACGTTGAATAGTGCGACACACAAGTGCTCAACCAGCGCTCCATTCCATGTCATCCTCACTGCTGTCTTCGAGGAACGGGAGACTTGGGACCACTGTCCTAGTGATCGGTGGGGGTCCCAGTGATCAGACACTTATCACCTATCCTGTGGACCTATGTGGGGAATATCCCTTCTTTTGAATTTTCTCTGTTTTCTTAATGTCTTTCTAAGAAGAGTCTCCAGAACTGTACACAGTACTCAAGACGGGGTCCTAGTACCAGTGGTAATATAAGTGTAACGGCCACGAACCGTCGTTCCTACTCGCCCACGTGGCCATGGACTTGTGAGTGCTGGCCGGCATCTGCTTCCTAGGAGACGCCAGCACTCGCTTCCGCTCCGCTCTACAGTGTCCCGCAGGGTGTGCGCGCGTGCCCGGCCTTAAAGAGGCTCTGCCACCAATAAAAACCACTGCTGTTCTCTACATTACAGTGCCGATCAGATTATGTTGGAGATCGGGCACTTATAATCTGGTGACAGAGCCGCGTTAAAGGGCCACATGTACAATATTTTTAATTCTCCCTAATCACCATGGACTATAAGAAGGGCTCTATCCTTTCACTCCTTGCCTGAGCGTTGTTGTGTTATCCCATGCGAGAATTTAGGTTACAGCACCTGTTCTTGTTGCTCCTGCTGTTCCTCCTCTCAGTACCAGTGCCGACTCCCGATTCTCGCTGCCACTGCCTTCTCGCTATGACGGAGACGCGAGGACATGCAGGGGATTTCTGAACCAATGCCAGATCCACTTCAGGCTGCAAGCAAATGCCTTCCTTTCTGATGACGCAAGGATCGCCTTCATAATCTCCTTACTGGGAAGTCTCTGGCATGGGGGAACCCCATTTGGGAACGTCGGGGACCAGAGTCTCATGACTTCCAGTGTTTCTTACAGACATTCCGTACTGTATTTGAGGAACCTGGGAGAGTTTCTTCTGCAGGTGCATCTCTACTGACCCTACATCAGGGAGACCTCTCCGTGGGCGAGTACGCCATTCAGCTTCGCACCCTGGCGGCAGAGCTGTCCTGGAACAACGAGGCCTTGGTGGCTACATTCTGGCAGGGACTGTCTTCCGAAATTAAAGAAGAGCTTGCCGCTCGTGATCTGCCACCGACCCTGGATGACCTCATTCTTCTCGCCACCTGGATTGATATGAGGATCCGGGAGAGATCCCAAGAGGTTCGTCAGGAGAGTGGATTCCCCAGGCTGGCTCCTACTTTCCAGCAATCTCTGTCACCCTCACCAGTTGTTCCCCCAGAGGAGCCTATGCAGGTGGACCGACTCAAATTGTCAGCCCAGGAGAAACAAGGCAGACGCACTTCGGGACTTTGTCTGTATTGCGGCCTCGGGGGCCATGTTGTGCGTTTGTGCCCCAAGACGCCCAAAAACTCCAATGCTTCGGATTGGTTGGAGAGACAACCCTAGGCGGAACGGTGCTAAAAAAAAAAATATTTTCTAAACTGTCCATTCCCATGACCGTAGCGACTCTGGATCCGCAGCAAACTTCACCCAACATGGTGGATCTTCTCCATTTGCCCGCAATATCTTTGCCTCGGTGAATGGACTTCCTCTCCCCGATCCGATCGTGTCTGAGACCAAACCGCTGAAACTCCAAGTTGGAGTCCTTCATACTGAACTGATTACATTTCTTGTCTTGCCGTCAATCCTGTCTACTGGGTCTGCCTTGTCTCCGGGTGCATGCTCCTGTCCTGGAATTCCGGAAAAGTTCTCTAATGGGGCCCCAAATGTCCCCACCACTGCCTGGTACAGTTCCATCCCGTCCAGCCTCCTCTGCCAGTCATTAGCGGGATTACCCACTCATTTTTCCCAATTTGCAGACGTGTTCAGCAAGAAGGAGGCTGAAATGATTCCCCCGCATTGGCCTTACGACTGTCCGATTGAACTGGTTCCTAGCGCTTCTCCCCGTGGTCTTGTGTACCCTCTCTCCTTGCCAGAGACTCAGTCCATGTTGGCCTATATCAAAGAGAATCTGGAGAGGAGCCAGGATTTTCTCTAAACTAGACTTGCGTGGGGCTTACAATTTGATCTGAATCCGTCAAGGTAACGAGTGGAAGACGGCATTTAACACCCGAGACGGGCACTACGAATACTTGGTGATTCCCTTCGGTCTATATAACGCTCCCGCGGTTTTCCAGGAATTCGTCAATGATATCTTCCGAGATCTCCTCTATGTCTGTGTTGTGGTCTGTTTCGCAGATATTTAGATTTTTCTCTCCAGATCCGACGACTCATCGGAGGCATGTCCGTCAGGTTCTACTGCGATTAAGGGAGAATGGTTTATATGCCAAGCTGGAGAAGTGCGTCTTTGAGAGTAGTTCTCTCGGATCAAGGTCTCAAGATGGATCCTGAGAAAGTGAGAGCTGTCCTGGGGTGGCCACGTCCTCAAGGCCTGCGGTCCATACAGCGTTTCCTGGGATTCGCCAATTTCTACCGGCAGTTTATCCCAAACTTCTCATCACTGACGGCCCCCATCTCTACCAACCCTCACCAAGAAGGGTTTGAATGAATAGTCTTGAAGCCTTCACTTCAGCCTCGATCCTCCATCATCCTGACGTATCTCGACAGTTTTCGTTGGAGGTGGACGCTTCTTCTGTTGGTGCAGGTGCACTTCTGTTCCAGAGATGCTTCAAAGGAAAGGCAGTGGTGTGTGGCTATTACTCGAGACTTTTTCCCCCCGCAGAGCGCAATTACTGTATTGGGGATCGGGAGCTGCTGGCCATCAAATTGGCTCTGGAGGAGTGGAGAAATCTACTAGAGTGCGCAGCTCACCCCATCCTGATATACACCGACCACAAGAACCTCACCTATCTCCAGTCGGCTCAATGGCTGAACCCCCGTCAAGCCAGGTGGTGGCTGTTCTTCACCCGGTTCCAACTTTTGATCCACCACCGTCCTGCTGACAAGAATGTGAGGGCCGATCCCGTGTCCAGGACATTGTGGAGTCCCCTCAATATATCATAGACCCGTCCTGCATTATTACTGCTAATCCCCTGCAAGTTAGAGAGATCCCTCCGGGGAAGACTTTTGTGCGGTTGGCAGACAGGAGGAGAATCCAAACTGGCTGGGCACTCGGGTGTTCATAAGACTCGAGATCTGATTGCTCGTCATTTTTGGTGGCCCATGCTGCCCAAAGATATTGTAGAGTTTTTCTCGTCCCGTACGGTGTGCGCTTCCTACAAAGTTGCTCACTCCAAGCCTGCCATTCTGCTCCAACCCCTGCCTGTGCCCAACGCTCCCTGGCAGCACATTGCGATGGACTTTGTCACTGACCTTCCCCCCTCAGCAGGATGTAATACGGTCTGGATGGTGGTGGACGTCTCTCGAAGATGGCACATTTTATCCCGCTGACCGGCCTTCCTTCTGCTCCTCAACTGGCGAGTCTCTTCATCCAGCACATCTTCCGCTTGCATGGCTTGCCCCTTCACATTGTGATCGGGGGGTTCAGTTCACCTCTAAGTTCTGGAGTGCCCTCTGTAAACTACTAGACGTGAAGTTGGACCTTTTTCCTCGGCCGATCGTCCCCAGTCCAATGAACAAGTCGAGAGGATCAACCAGATCATGGAGAATTATCTCCGCCACTTCATCTCCATGCAGCAGGATGACTGGGTGCAGCTTCTTCCATGGGCCGAGTTCTCGTATAACAACCACACGAGTGAGTCCACCACTTCCACTCCATTCTACATTGTGTACAGTCAACATCCAAGAATCCCTTCTTCTGTGGCGGCTACATCCCTGGTACCCGCAGCTGACTCTACATTTGGGACTTTCTACAAATCTGGCAGCAGACCCAGTCCTTTTATTTTTCTGGCAGACGGTCGCATGAAGCGAAAGGCGGATACAAGAAGAAGAAGAAGAAGAGCGCCGCCTCAGTATCTGCCGGGTACCAAAGTCTGGCTCTCCTCAAGGAATTTCCGGCTGAAGGTGCCTTCGTACAAGTTTGCTCCCAGGTTCCTCTGACCTTTTGAGATCCTGCAGCAAATTAACGCAGACTCCTAGTCCTGCAGAGGCTCCCAGCGGTTCTTCCAATGTGTTCGAAGTGAAGGAGATCCTGGACGGCAAGAGGGTAGGAGGAAGGACTTTTTATTTAGTAGATTGGAGGGGGTTTGGTCCAGAGGAGAGGTCCTGGGAGCCAGAAGAGAACCTCAATGCCGCTACCCTCATTAAGAAATTCCTCTCTCTCTCTATTCCCAAGAAGAGTGGATGTAAGGGGAGCCGCAGACCGTCTTTCCTACTCGCCGCCGACGGCCGCAGCCATGGACTTGTGAGTGCTGGCCGCCATCTGCTCACCAGGAGACGCCAGCACTCCCTTCTGTTCTGCTCTGCAGTATCCTGTAGGGTGTGCGCTCGTGCCCGACCTTAAAGGGCCAGCGTGCATACATGTACAATATTGTTCATTAGCCCTAATCACCATGGACTATAAGAAGGGCTCTGCCCTTTCACTCCTTTCCTGAGCTTTGTTGTGTATTCCTGTGTTAGTCTTAGCAAATGGCCCCTTTAGTGTTATCCTGTTCCCGTGCCCTGCTACCTGTGTTTGTCCCTGAGCCTTGGAGTCGTGTTGTGCCACCTGTCACGCCTGATATCATACACCACGTGTGTTGTCCTCTTCCTTCAAGTTTCATCCGTGCCTCTGCTACTGTCTGGACCATCACAAGTGCTCTGGTAGTAGGACTTTGTATGGACTGTGGTTTGGCCAGCTGCTAATCTGCTACGGCGGGGCGGCCTAGTGGGTCCACATACCCAAGGATCGTGACAATAATCTACTTCTTCCTATTATTAACTCATCTTCTTATATGACCAAGTCGCCTCCTGGCTCTTCACCCCCCCCCCCCCCCACCTGATGCCAGCGCTTGTTACCTTCATATCTTCTGATCACTCCCAGATCCCTGCCGTCTGTGGTTGACAATCCTCTGGGAGAATCCTCTGTAATCTCCACTTTCTAGGGTTTGCGTGTGCAGAGGCGACGTGCTAACTGATAAAGTCCTGGACTACAGCGGCCCCTGCAGTGTGAGAGGAGTATGACCGCAGGTGCGGGGAGTGCTGAGGGTAATGTGCGCTAGAGGACTGACCGTGCCGAAACAGTGACTGTGACCGGCCTGCAGCTCCACTACATCTATAACATGGCGGACAATGATAACAACACTGTATGCTATTGAGTCAGATACAGGACAGGCAGATAGTCAGGGGCAGGGGAGGGCAGAGGGGCAGAGGAGGGCAGATACAGGGCAGGCAGATAGCAGCAGTGCCCATATAATAGTGCCAGCTGCAGTGCCCATATAATAGTGCCAGCTGCAGTGCCCATATAATAGTGGCAGCTGCAGTGCCCATATAATAGTGCCAGCTGCAGTGCCCATATAATAGTGCCAGCTGCAGTGCCCATATAATAGTGCCAGCTGCAGTGCCCATATAATAGTGAAAGTCATATATAATAATGCCACTATTATTGCACAAATTATATAGTAGCGCAATTCATAGTAGACTGTTCTCCTCCCTTACTGACAGCAGAAAATCACATGCAAGTAACCAATCAGAGGTCACTGACAGAATTGTGAGTGCAGCTCTGGATGTGATTAGAGTGTAAGACATGATTAACAGTAGAATTTTAAATGCAGTTTAGGACGTTGCTGGAGTATAAGGCTGGGTTCACACGACCTATTTCGGACGTAATTTGGGCGTTTTAACCTCGAATTACATCCGAAAATACGGCACCAAAGTGGCGGCAAACATCTGCCCATTCATTTGAATGGGTTTTATAATGTTCTTTGCCGACGGTCATTTTCTTTACGCGCCGCTGTCAAAAGACGACGCGTAAAAAAGACGCCCGCGTCAAAGAAGTGCCTGTCACTTTTTGGGACGTAATTGGAGCCTTTTTCCATTGACTCCATAGAAAAACAGCTCCAATTACGTCCGTAATGGACGCAGCGAAAAACGCTGGCAACCTGCCATTACGTCTGAAATTACGGTGCTGTTTTATCCTGAAAACAGCTCCGTAATTTCAGCCGTAACGGACGTGCATGTGTGAACCCAGCCTAAGAGATGATTTATCAGCAGAATTGCAAATGCAGCTCTGGATGTGACGGGAGCGTAAGACATGATTTAACAGTAGAATTGTGAATGCAGCTCTGGATGTGGTTGGAGCATAAAACATGATGTAACAGTAGAATTGTGAATGCAGCTCTGGATGTAACTGGAGTCCGGGATGATTTAACTCTGGACCGTATCAGAACACTAAGTAAGGGCTTATTCAGACGAACGTATAATACTTCCATGCTACGCCCGTGATTATCACCTGCCTCGCACGGACCTATGTTAGTCAATGGGGCCGTTCAGACTGTCAGTGATTTTCACGCAGTGTGTGTCCGCTGCCTAAAACTCACGACATGTCCTTTATTTGCCCGTTTTTCGCGCATCACACACCAATTGAAGTCAATGGGTGCGTGAAAACCACGCACGGCTCACGGACGCACTTCCGTATGCCGCGCATGATGCGCGCTACAGTAGTGAAAACAGAAAAGCACTGCATGCTACAAACATACAAACAGAGTGTCATAATGATGGCGGCTGCGCGAAAATCACAAAGCCACGCATCATACGCTGCTGACACACGGAGCTTTTATGGACCTTTTGCGCGCGCAAAACGCACACGCTCGTGTGAATCCGGCCTGAAGCTCAGGATTTACACAGTAAGACCGGATTCACACGAGCGGGTGCGTTTTGCGCGCGCAAAAGGTCCATAACAGCTCCGTGTGTCAGCAGCGTATGATGCGTGGCTTTGTGATTTTCGCGCAGCCGCCATCATTATGACACTCTGTATGTTTGTAGCACGTGGTGCTTTTCTGTTTTCATTCATAGTTTTTACTACTGTAGCGCGCATCACGCGTGGCACACGGAAGTGCGTCCGTGAGCCGTGCGTGGTTTTCACGCACCCATTGACTTCAATTGGTGTGTGATGC
The DNA here is from genome assembly GCF_050947455.1 of Rhinoderma darwinii. NCBI lineage: Eukaryota > Metazoa > Chordata > Amphibia > Anura > Rhinodermatidae > Rhinoderma > Rhinoderma darwinii. The sequence goes on from NW_027461825.1 coordinate 59,315, forward strand.
GCGAAAAACGGGCAAATATCGGACATGTCGTAAGTTTTACGCAGCGTGAAAGTCACTGACAGTCTGAACGGCCCCATAAACTAACATACGTCCGCGCGAGGCGAGTGATAATCACGGGCGTAGCATGGACGTATTATGAATAAGCCCTTACCCTATATTGTAAATTGCGCACCTCTATTATGTGTACCTATAATTACCGCTTTCCTGACCCCTGAACGGCTCTCCTCTTCCCATAGTAAACGCCGGCACGGGCTGAGGCTGATCAGAGCGGTTTGGCTGCGACCGCTGCGCTATCAATGCTCCGTAATAACCGTTTTTATAACAGAGTGTGGGAGAAAACGTTCCCTAATTCACCCGCCGCTGCGCGCCATTGCTGCTCCGCTGACTGGCGTGTTAAAGATTCCGCTCTTAATAACACCTGAATTCCTGGTAATTGTAGAACAGTTTGAGATCCGGCGAATATTCAATGTAAATGATAGTTATTAGGTCTCCAGCGCCGCGCTCTTTGCTGATTTAATCGCAGGTCTCGCTCTGATGTTCTGTCAATTCGTAAAATGCTTCATTGTTTGGGGGTCATTCTACTGTCTGTCATGTGACTGGAGGGATTACAGCGCCCCTGCGACATATGAAGGTGTAGTCCCCGCCGGGGGGGTCATTTCCGGGGTAGGGGTTTCCCTCTATCGGGGGGCAGTTATTTATTAACTTTTATAACTTCCACCACCTCTTTATTGACTTACTTTAGACCAGAGTTTTGTCTCATCATTAATAAATTCGGCGCATTTTAGGACTTTTTTTTTTAAAAAGTACAAACACACAAAAACTATACACACACACACACACACTATATACAAACACACACACACACTATATACAAACACACACACACACACACACACACACACACTATATACAAACACACACACACACTATATACAAACACACACACACACACACACACACACTATATACAATCACACAGACTATATACAAACACACACACTATATACAATCACACACACTCACACACACACTATATACAAACACACACACTATATACACACAATCACACAGACTATATACAAACACACACACACACACACACACTATATACAATCACACAGACTATATACAAACACACACACTATATACAATCACACACACTCACACACACACTATATACAAACACACACACAATCACACAGACTATATACAAATCACACACACTCACACACGCTATATACAATCAGACACACTCACACACACTACACACACACACTATATACAATCACACATACATACACACACGTTCACTATATACAATCACACACACACACACACACACTATATACAAACACACACTATATACAAACACACACACTATATACAAACACACACACTACACACATACACACACACGCACACACAATCAATCAATCAATCACACTTAATACAATCACACACACAATCACACAGACTATATACAAACACACACACACACTATATACAATCACACACACTCACACACTATATACAAACACACACTATATACAAACACACACACACTACACACACACAATCAATCACACACACTATATACAATCACACAGACTATATACAAACACACACACTATATACAATCACACACACACACTCACACACACACACACTATATACAATCACACATACACACACACACACACACACACACACACTATATACAATCACACATACACACACGTTCACTATATACAATCACACACACTATATACAAACACACACACACTATATACAATCACACATATACACACACACACACTATATACAATCACACACTCACACACACTATATACAAACACACACTATATACAATCTCACACACACACTATATACAATCTCATATACAATCTCACACACTATATATAATCACACACACACACACACACACACACACACACTATACCACACACACTATATGCAATCACACGCACACAAACTATATACAATAACACTCACACTATATACAATCACACACACTATATACAATCACACACACACACACTATATACAATCACACAGATGTTCTGCGTCGTATGTCAGAGCGGGGGAGATGTTCTGCGTCGTATGTCAGAGCGGGGGAGATGTTCTGCGTCGTATCTCATAGCGGGGGAGATGTTCTGCGTCGTATCTCATAGCGGGGGAGATGTTCTGCGTCGTATGTCAGAGCGGGGGAGATGTTCTGCGTCGTATCTCATAGCGGGGGAGATGTTCTGCGTCGTATGTCAGAGCGGGTGAGATGTTCTGCGTCGTATTTCAGAGCGGAGGAGATGTTCTGCGTCGTATCTCATAGCGGGGGAGATGTTCTGCGTCGTATCTCATAGCGGGGGAGATGTTCTGCGTCGTATGTCAGAGCGGGTGAGATGTTCTGCGTCGTATGTCAGAGCGGGGGAGATGTTCTGCGTCGTATCTCAGAGCGGGTGAAATGTTCTGCGTCGTATCTCAGAGCGGGTGAAATGTTCTGCGTCGTATCTCATAGCGGGGGAGATGTTCTGCGTCGTATCTCATAGCGGGGGAGATGTTCTGCGTCGTATGTCAGAGCGGGGGAGATGTTCTGCGTCGTATGTCAGAGCGGGTGAGATGTTCTGCATCGTATGTCAGAGCGGGTGAGATGTTCTGCATCGTATGTCAGAGTGGGCGAGATGTTCTGTAGATAATGTCAGAGTCCTCGCTATATTCATTACTAGGAGCTGCACGTTACGGCCGCGTCCTTCCACCAGACTGACCCTGATCGCTGGACACGGGGAGATTGATTAATACCGTCTTAAAACAAGACCAGACAGGCAGAAACAGCGACAAATTAATGCCAGTGGCCACGTTGTATGATAAATTTGGCGCATCTTACTAGACCTATTAGATACGTTTCTCTCCCTTGCGCCACCTCATGGCTGAAGCACTTTACAGTACACGGCGCTCTGAGATAACCAATCCTGCCCACTTTACGACTCTTAGCCACGCCCCTTTCTTAGGTACTTTTCAATACGGTTGAGGAAAGTGCCTAAAAAACAATAAATGTGGAGTTCGTCACATACGCCGCTATTTTTGCGCAATGGATGACAGAATTCCAGCGCATGCAGATCTCCTCCGTTGTGATTATTGGTCCGTTGTGTCTCCTTGTTCCATCTCCTTCTTTACCTGTAATATCCGGGATGAGGACACCCGGGGTGCAGGTACTAGACCGCGCCGCTGTGATCCGGTGGTGGCTGTCAGGGGCCGCGCGTCCACAGTGGATCAATATGATAATAGGATGAACTCTGCACTACGGGGACAGGAAAACAATGTATAACGTGCAGCAGATCTCTGTAGAGGCTACAAACCTTCAGAGCTGCGCTCTTATTAATAGAGGGGGGTCCTACGCCTCCTGTGAGTAGGGGTGGTGTGAATCAGACAATCACTAGAACATGAGAGGCAATTGCGGGCGGTAGGTTTAGCGGAGGGTTCAAAAACGTTCACTTCTGGAATTTTTTCCAGCAGAGAGCAGCTACACAACTCCACCACATTACAACCTGCAGCCCCTCATCTCTGCAGCACACCCCACAAGGCAGACACTGTCATATGGGGACCTGGCAACGAGTAGAGATTCTGTTCAACCCCCCTTCAATTCTAGCAGCAAATATAGGGGGGCAAAGAGGTGAATAGCGAATATCCCGGGTGCATAACAATAACTGAGAGGTTTAATAATAATTTCTCCAGTAATAAAGTGTCAAATGTTGTGGTGGTCAGCAAGTAAGAGGTTAAATGTCAACTCTGCATTTATTCCAATCGTTACTAGTATTCCTGAAAGCATACATAGGGGGCAGTATTATAGTAGTTATATTCTTGTATATAGGGGCAGTATTATAGTAGTTATATTCTTGTATATAGGGGGCAGTATTATAGTAGTTATATTCTTGTATATAGGGGCAGTATTATAGTAGTTATATTCTTGTATATAGGGCGCAGTATTATAGTAGTTATATTCTTGTATATAGGGGGCAGTATTATAGTAGTTATATTCTTGTATATAGGGGGCAGTATTATAGTAGTTATATTCTTGTATATAGGGGGCAGTATTATAGTAGTTATATTCTTGTATATAGGGGGAAGTATTATAGTATTTATATTCTTGTATATAGGGGCAGTATTATAGTAGTTATATTCTTGTATATAGGGGCAGTATTATAGTAGTTATATTCTTGTATATAGGAGCAGTATTATAGTAGTTATATTCTTGTATATAGAGGCAGTATTATAGTAGTTATATTCTTGTATATAGGGGGCAGTATTATAGTAGTTATATTCTTGTATATAGGAGGCAGTACTATAGTAGTTATGTTCTTGTATATAGGGGGCAGTATTATAGTAGTTATATTCTTGTATATAGGGGGCAGTATTATAGTAGTTATATTCTTGTATATAGGGGGCAGTACTATAGTAGTTATGTTCTTGTATATAGGAGCAGTATTATAGTAGTTATATTCTTGTATATAGGGGGCAGTATTATAGTAGTTATATTCTTGTATATAGGGGGCAGTATTATAGTAGTTATATTCTTGTATATAGGGGCAGTATTATAGTAGTTATATTCTTGTATATAGGAGCAGTATTATAGTAGTTATATTCTTGTATATAGGAGGCAGTATTATAGTAGTTATATTCTTGTATATAGGGGCAGTATTATAGTAGTTATATTCTTGTATATAGGGAGCAGTATTATAGTAGTTATATTCTTGTATATAGGAGGCAGTATTATAGTAGTTATATTCTTGTATATAGGGGGCAGTATTATAGTAGTTATATTCTTGTATATAGGAGGCAGTATTATAGTAGTTATATTCTTGTATATAGGGGGCAGTATTATAGTAGTTATATTCTTGTATATAGGAGGCAGTATTATAGTAGTTATATTCTTGTATATAGGGGGCAGTATTATAGTAGTTATATTCTTGTATATAGGAGGCAGTATTATAGTAATTATATTCTTGTATATAGGAGCAGTATTATAGTAGTTATATTCTTGTATATAGGAGCAGTATTATAGTAGTTATATTCTTGTATATAGGAGCAGTATTATAGTAGTTATATTCTTGTATATAGGGGCAGTATTATAGTAGTTCTATTCTTGTATATAGGGAGCAGTATTATAGTAGTTATATTCTTGTATATAGGGAGCAGTATTATAGTAGTTATATTCTTGTATATAAGGGCAGTATTATAGTAGTTATATTCTTGTATATAGGGGCAGTATTATAGTAGTTATATTCTTGTATATAGGGACAGTATTATAGTAGTTATATTCTTGTATATAGGGGGCAGTATTATAGTAGTTATATTCTTGTATATAGGGGGCAGTATTATAGTAGTTATATTCTTGTACACAGGGGCAGTATTATAGTAGTTATATTCTTGTATATAGAGGGTAGTATTATAGTAGTTATATTCTTGTATATAGGGGGCAGTATTATAGTAGTTATATTCTTGTATATAGGGGGCAGTATTATAGTAGTTATATTCTTGTATATAGGAGCAGTATTATAGTAGTTATATTCTTGTATATAGGAGCAGTATTATAGTAGTTATATTCTTGTATATAGGAGCAGTATTATAGTAGTTATATTCTTGTATATAGGGGGCAGTATTATAGTAGTTATATTCTTGTATATAGGAGCAGTATTATAGTAGTTATATTGTACATAGGGGGCAGTATTATCGTAGTTATATTCTTGTATATAGGAGCAGTATTATAGTAGTTATATTCTTGTATATAGGAGCAGTATTATAGTAGTTATATTCTTGTATATAGAGGCAGTATTATAGTAGTTATATTCTTGTATATAGGGGGCAGTATTATAGTAGTTATATTCTTGTATATAGGAGCAGTATTATAGTAGTTATAATCTTGTATATAGGGGGCAGTATTATAGTTGTTATATTCTTGTATATAGGGGGCAGTATTATAGTAGTTATATTCTTGTATATAGGAGTAGTATTATAGTAGTTATATTCTTGTATATAGGAGCAGTATTATAGTAGTTATATTCTTGTATATAGGAGCAGTATTATAGTAGTTATATTCTTGTATATAGGAGCAGTATTATAGTAGTTATATTCTTGTATATAGGAGCGGTATTATAGTAGTTATATTCTTGTATATAGGGGGTAGTATTATAGTAGTTATATTCTTGTATATAGGAGGCAGTATTATAGTAGTTATATTCTTGTATATAGGAGCAGTATTATAGTCGTTATATTCTTGTATATAGGAGCAGTATTATAGTCGTTATATTCTTGTATATAGGGCCAGTATTATAGTAGTTATATTCTTGTATATAGGGGCAGTATTATAGTAGTTATATTCTTGTATATAGGGGCAGTGTTATAGTAGTTATATTCTTGTATATAGGGGGCAGTATTATAGTAGTTATATTCTTGTATATAGGAGCAGTATTATAGTAGTTATATTCTTGTATATAGGGAGCAGCATTATAGTAGTTATATTCTTGTATATAGGGGCAGTGTTATAGTAGTTATATTCTTGTATATAGGGGGCAGTATTATAGTCGTTATATTCTTGTATATAGGGAGCAGTATTATAGTAGTTATATTCTTGTATATAGGGGGCAGTATTATAGTAGTTATATTCTTGTATATAGGGGTAGTATTATAGTAGTTATATTCTTGTATATAGGGGCAGTATTATAGTAGTTATATTCTTGTATATAGAGGGTAGTATTATAGTAGTTATATTCTTATAAATAGGAGGCAGTATTATAGTAGTTATATTCTTGTATATAGGGAGCAGTATTATAGTAGTTATATTCTTGTATATAGGGGGCAGTATTATAGTAGTTATATTCTTGTATATAGGAGGCAGTATTATAGTAGTTCTATTCTTGTATATAGGAGCAGTATTATAGTAGTTATATTCTTGTATATAGGGGCAGTATTATAGTAGTTATATTCTTGTATATAGGAGCAGTATTATAGTAGTTATATTCTTGTATATAGGGGGCAGTATTATAGTAGTTATATTCTTGTATATAGGAGCAGTATTATAGTAGTTATATTCTTGTATATAGGGGCAGTATTATAGTAGTTATATTCTTGTATATAGGAGCAGTATTATAGTAGTTATATTCTTGTATATAGGGGGCAGTATTATAGTAGTTATATTCTTGTATATAGGAGCAGTATTATAGTAGTTATATTCTTGTATATAGGGGTAGTATTATAGTAGTTATATTCTTGTATATAGAGGCAGTATTATAGTAGTTATATTCTTGTATATAGGGGGCAGTATTATAGAAGTTATATTCTTGTATATAGGGAGCAGTATTATAGTAGTTATAATCTTGTATATAGGGGGCAGTATTATAGTAGTTATATTCTTGTACATAGGGGGCAGTATTATAGTAGTTATATTCTTGTATATAGGGGCAGTATTATAGTAGTTATATTCTTATACATAGGAGCAGTATTATAGTAGTTATATTCTTGTATATAGGGGGCAGTATTATAGTAGTTATATTCTTGTATATAGGAGCAGTATTATAGTAGTTATATTCTTGTATAAAGGAGGCAGTACTATAGTAGTTGTATTCTTGTATATAGGAGGCAGTATTATAGTAGTTGTATTCTTGTATATAGAGGCAGTATTATAGTAGTTATATTCTTGTATATAGGCGGCAGTATTATAGTAGTTATATTGTTGTATATAGGGGGCAGTATTATAGTAGTTATATTGTTGTATATAGGGGCAGTATTATAGTAGTTATATTGTTGTATATAGGGGCAGTATTATAGTAGTTATATTCTTGTATATAGGAGCAGTATTATAGTAGTTATATTCTTGTATATAGGAGCAGTATTATAGTAGTTCTATTCTTGTATATAGGAGCAGTATTATAGTAGTTATATTCTTGTATATAGGAGCAGTATTATAGTAGTTATATTCTTATACATAGGAGCAGTATTATAGTAGTTATATTCTTATACATAGGAGCAGTATTATAGTAGTTATATTCTTGTATATAGGGGGCAGTATTATAGTAGTTATATTCTTGTATATAGGGAGCAGTATTATAGTAGTTATATTCTTGTATATAGGAGCAGTATTATAGTAGTTATATTCTTGTATATAGGGGGCAGTATTATAGTAGTTATATTCTTGTATATAGGGGCAGTATTATAGTAGTTATATTCTTGTATATAGGAGTAGTATTATAGTAGTTATATTCTTGTATATAGAGGGCTGTATTATAGTAGTTATATTCTTGTATATAGGGGCAGTATTATAGTAGTTATATTCTTGTATATAGGGGGCAGTATTATAGTAGTTATATTCTTGTATATAGGGAGCAGTATTATAGTAGTTATATTCTTGTATATAGGGGGCAGTATTCTAGTAGTTATATTCTTGTATATAGGGGGCAGTATTATAGTAGTTATATTCTTGTATATAGGGGCAAAATTATAGTAGTTATATTGTATATAGGAGCAGTATTATAGTAGTTATATTATTGTATATAGGGGCACTATTATAGTAGTTATATCCTTGTACATAGGAGCAGTATTATAGTAGTTATATTATTGTATATAGGGGCACTATTATAGTAGTTATATTCTTGTACATAGGAGCAGTATTATAGTAGTTATATTCTTGTATATAGGGGCAGTATTATGGTAGTTATATTCTTGTATATAGGGGCAGTATTATGGTAATTATATTCTTGTATATAGGGGCAGTATTATAGTAGTTATATTCTTGTATATAGGGGTCAGTATTATAGTAGTTATATTCTTGTATATAGGGGCAGTATTATAGTAGTTATATTCTTGTATATAGGGGCAGTATTATAGTAGTTATATTCTTGTATATAGGGGGCAGTATTATAGTAGATATATTCTTGTATATAGGAGCAGTATTATAGTAGTTATATTCTTGTATATAGGGAGCAGTATTATAGTAGTTATATTCTTGTATATAGGGGGCAGTATTATAGTAGTTATATTCTTGTATATAGAGGGCAGTATTATAGTAGTTATATTCTTGTATATAGGAGCAGTATTATAGTAGTTATATTCTTGTATATAGGGGCAGTATTATAGTAGTTATATTCTTGTATATAGGGGGCAGTATTATAGTAGTTATATTCTTGTATATAGGGGCAGTGTTATAGTGGTTATATTCTTGTATATAGGAGCAGTATTATAGTAGTTATATTCTTGTATATAGGGGCAGTATTATAGTAGTTATATTCTTGTATATAGGGGGCAGTATTATAGTAGTTATATTCTTGTATATAGGAGCAGTATTATAGTAGTTATATTCTTGTATATATAGGGAGCAGTATTATAGTAGTTATATTCTTGTATATAGGGGGCAGTATTATAGTAGTTATATTCTGGTATATAGGAGGCAGTATTATAGTAGTTATATTCTTGTATATAGGAGCAGTATTATAGTAGTTATATTCTTGTATATAGGAGCAGTATTATAGTAGTTATATTCTTGTATATAGGAGCAGTATTATAGTAGTTATAGTCTTGTATATAGGGGGCAGTATTATAGTAGTTATATTCTGGTATATAGGAGGCAGTATTATAGTAGTTATATTCTTGTATATAGGAGCAGTATTATAGTAGTTATATTCTTGTATATAGGGTGCAGTATTATACTAGTTATTTTCTTGTATATAGGGGCAGTATTATACTAGTTATTTTCTTGTATATAGGGGCAGTATTATAGTAGTTATTTTCTTGTATATAGGGGCAGTATTATAGTAGTTATATTCTTGTATATAGGGGCAGTATTATAGTAGTTAAATTCTTGTATATATGAGCAGTATTATAGTAGTTATATTCTTGTATATAGGAGGCAGTATCATAGTATCTATATTCTTGTATATAGGAGGCAGTATTATAGTAGTTATTTTCTTGTATATAGGGGCAGTATTATAGTAGTTATATTCTTGTATATAGGAGCAGTATTATAGTAGTTATATTCTTGTATATAGGGGGCAGTATTATAGTAGTTATATTCTTGTATATATGAGCAGTATTATAGTAGTTATATTCTTGTATATAGGAGGCAGTATCATAGTATCTATATTCTTGTATATAGGAGGCAGTATTACAGTAGTTATATTCTTGTATATAGGGGCAGTATTATAGTAGTTATATTCTTGTATATAGGAGGCAGTATTATAGTAGTTATATTCTTGTCCATAGGAGAGGATAGACGTGTGCTTGTGAGCTCCCTGTTAGGACTATGCATGGCTTCTGACCCAGGTGGAGGGGAGGGGTCCTGGGCTGATGATCCTGGGAAAGCCCAGAGTCTGGAGTTTGGCCTGCAGCATGGAGATGGTGGAGGTGATGATCTGGAAATGGTGGCTGGTGAGTCAACTGAATCTCATGATGTTGGTGAATTGTGCACAATAATGACAAAGAAAAATATCTTTAAAATGGAAATGCAAGTTCGCAAATTGAGAACTGAAATTAACCAAGAGACTGATCAAAAGGCAAAGCTGATGAAATGTGAGTGTCTGGATGTTTGCACACGTGAGCTGGTGATATTGAAGGAGAGATTGCAGAAAGAATCATGCACAGTACCCAAAATAAAGAACTGGGCAATTGAGAATAAAAGGGAGACCAGAGCCCAAACTGTGAAGAGAAAAAATATAATTGCAAAAAAAGACACTGACTATAATATTGTGGCACAGGGAAACCCTGGAAGATATGAGTGTGCAGTGGCTGGAGGTTCACATCTCTCATCATGTGTGGGGTCTGTGCAATCAGCCAACACAAATGCTGCTAAAGCTGCAGAGAAATGTGTGCCAACTGACGAGGGGTTAACTGCAGTAGACTCTATGTGCAGTACTGATGAAGTGAATGCGAGTGGCACTCCTGGGAATGAGCAAGAAAGTGCCTCATGTCCGGATATTGTAAGTGAGACCTCGCTCAGCGCGGTGATTGACAGTCTGATATCTGATGAACCAGCGGCACAGGCTGAGGCGGACATTGCAGACCCTGTTCTGGAGGTTCAGCCGTCCACAGTGTCAGTGAATGGAGTGCAGGTTACACAGCGATCAGGAGCAGACACAGGAGGATCTGCAGTACAATCAGCTGAGGAGAGGTCCATTCCTGACCCACCTGCAGACAGACCTCAGTACAGGAGACTGTTCTCCAGCGTCACAAGACCGACTAACCCCACACCTCAGAGGAGGAACGCGTTCAGAATCAGGTACTCAGGACCAGAGGAAAACCTCCCCTCCAGACTCCACATTGGGAAAGTTTTGTTGAAGGAGTTGATGAAGTTTAAAGCTTCTGAGGTGTTCGCTCTGATCCACGTTCCCTCCAGCTGGAATTATGACATCAGTTTCAAGCTGCAATATAGTCTAGACTTGTTCTGGAGTATTTATAATGATACAAAGGAGCACGCGATGTGGGAGCATCTACATGTCATCCAGCTGACTAAACCCCAGGTAGTCACTGCCACCGTCCTGTTCCAGTCTGAGGTGGTGGCTCTGGCAGATTTGCAGCACTGGTTGAGCAGATATTGTGAGGTGAAGAGACTGCCAACAAAGATCTATGATGAGGAGGAGATCTGGAATGGAGGATATTCTGTCAAGATCCAGCTGGTTCAGGAGAATGGAGTGACCAGACATCTGCCGCACTCCTTCTACCTGGGCTCGGAGAAAGGCGTATGTTACTACCCTGGTCAACCGCGACGGTGCCATAGATGTGGGGGCAGACACCTGGCATTCAACTGTTCCCGTATTAAGTGCTCACTATGTGGTCAGTTTGGGCATGTGAAGGACGATTGTACAGGGTCTGTCATCTGTAACCTGTGCTTAGGACCTGGACATACATTCCGGGAGTGTCCGCATGCAGAACATAATAAGGAGAAGACCTTTAATGAAGCCATGGAGGAAGACCAGGAGGATGTCTCCATATGTGTAGATACAACCCCAGAACCTGGAAGTCCAAGCGAGGATGTGAGCCGAAGTACCAGAGATCGTGCTCCAGAGACGAATGTCCCATCTGTGGATGCTGCACAAGTGTCACCAGCCACTGAAAATAGAGGTCATGCTAAAAGTAAAATATCCAGTCACTCTGTCACCAAAACATCTAAACATCTGCCCAACACCAGTAAAGAACCAGCTGATCCAGCCGCAGCGAACATTAAGGAACCAGCTGATCCAGCCGCAGCGACCAGTAAGGAACCAGCTGATCCAGCCACAGCGACCAGTATAAAACCAGCAGATCTAGCCGCAGCGACCAGTAAAAAACCAGCTGGGCCAGCCGCAGCGACCAGTAAAAAACCAGCTGATCCAGCCGCAGCGGCCAGTATCGATGAGGAGGGATTTCAGACGGTTAAAAGGAGAAGTAAAACAGATAATTCTTCTAGGAAAAAAATCACTGCTGCAAAGAAATCACCAGAGTCTCCAGTGCTGGCGATAACTGGGGGACGTTACTGTGCGCTGGGAGAAGATGACCAGGAAGAAGAAGCAGAGATGGAGCAAGTCTCCTCACACAACCCAGATGACGAACCTCAGGATGAAGATGCTGACCCCACAATGTCCACCAAAAGATGGGGTGTTACAGGACATAGCAGTGGAAGAAGGAAAAAAAGTAGGAAAGACATGTAACCAGGATGAGGCTGAAAATCACCTCCATCAATGTGAACAGTGTGAAGAATAAGAGCAGGCGGCGGGCGATATTCCAGCGTCTGTCTGACGACAAAACCAATGTCATCTTTATACAAGAGACTTATCTACAGAGTAATGTCCCTGCTGTGTCCCTGCTGTGTCCCTGCAGTCACCACATCTAGTGGGACAGTGAAACTCTCAGCTGCTGTATGGAGACTTCTAGTCCGAACTCCGTTTATATCATAGAGGCTTACTATATGTCATAAATGTGGTGACCGTCTACCCTCTGTGGTGTGCGCGATGCTTCCCGGGCACCAATAAAGAAGAACTCTCCTGTAATACTGCCTAGAATAATATCATGAAAAATAGTTGAAACAATCTATACTGGAGCAATATTCATATATTATGTTTTGTTTAATGATTGTGATGTTATTAAGAAACAAATGTTTATTTTCTTTATCTGTTATGAGTGTATTGCAAAGGTATTGTCATAATTTGTTGCAAGTTTTCAAATAAAAAAGATAATTATAATAGTTATATTCTTGTATATAGGGGCGGTATTATAGTAGTTATATTCCTGTATATAGGGGCGGTATTATAGTAGTTATATACTTGTATATAGGGGCAGTATTATAGTAGTTATATTCTTGTATATAGGAGCAGTGTTATAGTAGTTATATTCTTGTATATAGGGGCAGTATTATAGTAGTTATATTCTTGTATATAGGGGCAGTATTATAGTAGTTATATTCTTGTATATAGGAGCAGTATTATAGTAGATATATTCTTGTATATAGGGGGCAGTATTATAGTAGTTATATTCTTGTATATAGTGGCAGTATTATAGTAGTTATATTCTTGTATATAGGAGGCAGTATTATAGCAGTTATATTCTTGTATATAGGAGCAGTATTATAGTAGTATATTCTTGTATATAGTGGCAGTATTATAGTAGTTGTATTATAGTAGTTATATTCTTGTATATAGGGGCAGTATTATAGTAGTTATATTCTTGTATATAGGAGGCAGTATTATAGTAGTTATATTCTTGTATATAGGAGCAGTATTATAGTAGTTATATTCTTGTATATAGGAGCAGTATTATAGTAGTTATATTCTTGTATATAGGGGGCAGTATTATAGTAGTTATATTCTTGTATATAGGAGGCAGTATTATAGTAGTTATATTCTTGTATATAGGAGCAGTATTATAGTAGTTATATTCTTGTATATAGGGGGCAGTATTATAGTAGTTATATTCTTGTATATAGGAACAGTATTATAGTAGTTATATTCTTGTATATAGGAGGCAGTATTATAGTAGTTATATTCTTGTATATAGGGGCAGTATTATAGTAGTTATATTCTTGTATATAGGGGCAGTATTATAGTAGTTATATTCTTGTATATAGGAGGCAGTATTATAGTAGTTATATTCTTGTATATAGGAGCAGTATTATAGTAGTTATATTCTTGTATATAGGGGGCAGTATTATAGTAGTTATATTCTTATATATAGGGGTAGTATTATAGTAGTTATATTCTTGTATATAGGAGCAGTATTATAGTAGTTATATTCTTGTATATAGGGGGCAGTATTATAGTAGTTATATTCTTGTATATAGGAGCAGTATTATAGTAGTTATATTCTTGTATATAGGAGGCAGTATTATAGTAGTTATATTCTTGTATATAGGGGGCAGTATTATAGTAGTTATATTCTTGTATATAGGGGCAGTATTATAGTAGTTATATTCTTGTATATAGGGGCAGTATTATAGTAGGTATATTCTTGTATATAGGGGCAGTATTATAGTAGTTATATTCTTGTATATAGGAGGCAGTATTATAGTAGTTATATTCTTGTATATAGGATCAGTATTATAGTAGTTATATTCTTGTATATAGGGGGCAGTATTATAGTAGTTATATTCTTGTATATAGGAGGCAGTATTATAGTAGTTATATTCTTGTATATAGGAGGCAGTATTATAGTAGTTATATTCTTGTATACAGGGGCAGTACAGCTCTGGAGTATAATACAGGGTGTAACTCAGGATCAGTACAGGATTAGTAATGTAATGTATGTACACAGTGACTCCACCAGCAGAATAGTGAGTGCAGCTCTGGAGTATAATACAGGATATAACTCAGGATAAGTATTGTAATGTATGTACACAGTGACTTCCTCAGCAGAATAGTGAGTGCAGCTCTGGAGTATAATACAGGGTGTAACTCAGGATCAGTACAGGATAAGTAATATAATGTATGTACACAGTGACTCCACCAGCAGAATAGTGAGTGCAGCTCTGGAGTATAATACAGTGACTTTGCTGTTTGAGATTGTTTTTTTTATATGTAACCTGTAATATGGAGATGAGCGGTTTACTTATATGACTTGTTGGGCACTAAACCTATGACTGACACCTTCCTATATATTGTGCTCATATCTATTTCATCATAGCTGTAACTATAATCGGTCGAGTCTGATTAAGAATCAAGTGATCATCTTTTTCAGAATTCATTATTTCTATCTGATCATATGTTTCACAGGTTGTTTATTTCTTGCTGTCGTTGTGATGTTTGTAACATTATCAGATATATTCCGGTTTGTTGCTTTTTTATAAACATTGACCGTTCTCCTGATTATTTGAGCTTCAGCAACGTCTTTCCCCATGGAGTTGGAGAAATATCAGGCTACAAGCTAGAATGTCCCCCCTGCCACCTATTACCCTCCTCTGCCAACCTCAGCATCAGGCAACATTTCTTTATCATCTCACCAGCACTGGCTCTTCTGCCTCTACTGGGCTGGGATGAGATTAGAACCCCCTCCGCATGTTTCGCTCCTGTTCTGGGGGTGTCCAGTGTTTGCAGGAGAGGAGGGTGTCAGGTCTCCAGCGGTGGCTGTGCTGTCTGCCATGTTCCTGTCCTGTGCATTGCTCGTACACGCATGCACTGGGTGGTGGTTGTAGTAGTAGTAGTAGTAGTGGTGGTGGCGATGTCGCGAGATGCTGCTGTGACTGGAGGAAGCATGAGCGCACATTTGCACTGTACTGCAGCATTGCTCTCCTCGCTCGCTGTGTGCAGTGGGGGAGGTGCTAGAGCACATCAAGCAGTGTAATTTTATACATTACTGAATCAGTGCAGGCGAATCCTGGAGGGACAGGGCTGCATCCTGGCGGTAGACGGCATCCTCCGTGCTCTCCCATCCAGCCATGCTCTGAAGAGACCCGCTATCTCTGTGCATTGCTGCTGCTGCCGCCTTCCTCTGCATCTGGGTGACTAATAAACTCACTGTGGGATGGCTTTAGTAATGGAACCCATTAGCAAGTGGAGCGCCAAGCAGGTGGTGGACTGGATGAAAGGTAGGGTACCATTTTCTTATGCTGGGTCCTACTGTGAGCCGCTGATCTCTATGCAATATGTGCTGTATGGATCCTGCGATGTGGGGCTATATATATAACCTGGCTGCTTGGCAGGAGCTGTGACTAGATAGCAGGTAGTGGGAGTCACAGCTGCTGCTCTGAGAAGCTGGTTAACCACATACACCTGAAATGATTGTGCCACATTGGTGCCCCCTCATCACATTGGGGTCGGGATCCTGCATGCAGCGGCTCTTCTGGATCAGCACCCTGGACAGCGCTGTGACTGGAGACTATGGAATGGTTACATTGTGTCAGCTGGGGAAATACCTGGAAGTCACCGAGATGCTGAGGTTGTTGTAGGGTTGGCGCTGGGTGATATAATAAGTGGCAGGTGGTAATTGGCAGCTCCCTTCATTGGATACATGACATATCATATAGTGATTGCAGCTGCTGTCATTGGCTGCCGGGGTGTGTGGGAATCTCCAGCTCAGAGCTGATCAGGAGTGTGGACAATGTATCTGGGGACGGCCCTGACTGGCCATAGGGTCTACCTGATATAACTGCGTGTGGACTGCGCTGCGGTATATGATGGTGATATAGGAAAAAAGGGAAATCTATCTAATACACGTTACACATCTGCCAGGAGCTCAGTCTAATAATATCATAGAACATCAGTAATAACTGGATACACTCACTACAGGCAGATATATATATACTTCTCACTTACAATATATATATACACCTGAGAGTGACCTCCGCCCCTGGATCAGACACATTATGGATGATAAAGAACATGACATAATGACACCTATAGAATACAAGTACACGTACACATTAATAGAGATTTATGGTTTTTCTTATATTTTTTGTTCTGTGTTTTCTTCTCCTTTTTGGTGTAACCCCTTGTGATGAGCCCATGATAGATGTTCTATAGTATATATGGTGTAATGTGTGTATGCACTGTGCTGTATATAATGCCCATACAACCAAGCAAACACACACACACACACATACACCCATATGTACACACACACACACACACACACACACACATGTATATACATACACATACGCACATATGTACATACACACACATATACACACACACACACACACACACACACATATGTACATACACACACATATACACACACACACACACACACACATATGTACATACATACTGATACTCCGGTATACAGACAGTTACTGTATATTATTTATGTGGTTCTGGATTTGCACTGAACGCCTCTGGACCGGAGGAGATGATGAATGTGGAGATTTATATTGGACCTGTCCATAGAAGTGACAATTACCCTGTGTAGTAGATGTTTAGTCCAGTTATAAGAAATAGCTTTGGTTTTTGATGGTAACAATGTGTAGATTTAGTGTATAGCTTTATAATGGTGTAGACTGTGTGTGTGTGTGTGTGTGTGTGTGTGTGTGTATATATATATATACATAGTGTGTGTGTGTGTATATATATACATAGTGTGTGTGTGTGTGTGTGTATGTGAGTGTATACTAGATCTATAATACTTGTATAATGACATGTAATAATTGCTCGCTGTGTGTATATACTATTTCTAATATTCTGTTCTATAATTATGATATCACATGCAATAATTGGTGTGTGTGTGTGTGTGTGTGTATATATAATTACATTTTAGAATGTCACATGTAATAACTGCTTTGTGTATGTATACATTGTAGTTTGATATCGCATGTAATATTTCGTCTCTCTGTGCACAGGATTGTGTGTATTATATTAGATCACATATTTCGTCTCTCTATGTGCACAGGTTTGTGTGTATTATTATATTAGATCACATATTTCGTCTCTCTCTGTGCACAGGATTGTGTGTATTATATTAGATCACATATTATTTAGTCTCTCTATGTGCACAGGATTGTGTGTATTATATTAGATCACATATTTCGTCTCTCTCTGTGCACAGGATTGTGTGTATTATATTAGATCACATATTTAGTCTCTCTCTGTGCACAGGATTGTGTGTATTATATTAGATCACATATTTCGTCTCTCTGTGCACGGGATTGTGTGTATTATATTAGATCACATATTTCGTCTCTCTATGTGCACAGGATTGTGTGTATTATATTAGATCACATATTTCGTCTCTCTGTGCACAGGATTGTGTGTATTATATTAGATCACATATTTAGTCTCTCGCTGTGCACAGGTTTGTGTGTATTATATTAGATCACATATTTCGTCTCTCTCTGTGCACAGGATTGTGTGTATTATATTAGATCACATATTATTTCGTCTCTCTATGTGCACAGGTTTGTGTGTATTATATTAGATCACATATTTCGTCTCTCTGTGCACAGGATTGTGTGTATTATATTAGATCACATATTTAGTCTCTCTCTGTGCACAGGTTTGTGTGTATTATATTAGATCACATATTTCGTCTCTTTATGTGCACAGGTTTGTGTGTATTATATTAGATCACATATTTCGTCTCTCTCTGTGCACAGGTTTGTGTGTATTATATTAGATCACATATTTCGTCTCTTTATGTGCACAGGTTTGTGTGTATTATATTAGATCACATATTTCGTCTCTCTATGTGCACAGGATTGTGTGTATTATATCAGATCACATATTTCGTCTCTCTCTGTGCACAGGTTTGTGTGTATTATATCAGATCACATATTTCGTCTCTCTCTGTGCACAGGTTTGTGTGTATTATATTAGATCACATATTTCGTCTCTCTATGTGCACAGGCTTCGCTCAGCCCTTTGTGCTATAAATAGAGCCTATGATGATGGTGTAATGTGTCCTGGTCTCCACTGGTTCTCATTGCTTGGATTGGGATTCAGGTTGGGAGTGCTGGTCTTACTGGTGTTTCCACGCTGGGATGATGCGCTTTATGTGTTGACCCCCATTATCATCACTATCCATCCGATGGCTTGTCAGGACTTGTTCGAGCTGCTTCCCTGACAGTTCGTCCGTCACTGAGACCCCATCAATAGCTGAGAATGGGCATCCTGCGGGGGCGTCCAGGGAGCCGGGTCACTGTCGGCTCAGCCGGGGAGATGTAACGTTTCAGGGACATGGTGAAAAAGTGGGATCAGAGCGCGGAGGTGGGGCTAGTGTTTATTCTACCTGGTCCTGCAGTATATACTGACCAGTATATCCTGCAAATGTATAATAATTCTAGACCCCCAAGCCCCTGTATAGCAGATGGGTATCATTTATAGTCGCTGTGTCCTCCCACAATCCCGTGCACTGCAGGGCTCCCCTATGTGGGACAAATCTATGGAAACTTTCATCCTGAGCCGCCTGATTCATGAATATATAAAACTGTATCAACGACGTCACACTCCAATATTAATATAGGGATGAATTATCACTCCTGTGCACAGGCAGCATTACAGGTGATTAGACAAATGTCCTGTTCATTGCTGTGTTGCATTGTGAGAGATGTAAGTTACAGAGATCCTGATGTAAACACTGTATCTACAGCAGAGCCTGCTCATTACGGAAACTGCACCAGCAAGGGGAAGCAGGGAGATGTGAGGTCCTGCAACCTGAGGGCTAATAGCAAAACAGCGCAAATGTGAACGCAGCTTTGGATGTGACTAGAGTTTATGATGTCACTCAAGATCATTGCAACTTGAAATGATATTTCATAAAATAAATCCACTAAAGGTGTTGCATTTCACAAACCTTGCTTTACCGGAACTAAACTTCCGTTTCGTTTTTGTCTTCTCCTCTAGCGGCATTTAAAGCTGCTTTTACAGATCAGCAGATATTCCTTCAGAAAAAGTATATTTACGAATTGCTGTCAGACAGACCCAGCAGCTGAAATACTGTAATCTGTCTGACTGTCATTTGTACTCCCATAATGCACTGCTCTTGTAACAGCTACATTTTTAATGCAGCTCTGGATGTGAATATAGCATGTTAAGTAACCCAGCATGTAAAGATGTATCCTATACTACGAAGTAAAGAGCTAAAACAGATGAAACTTGATGTAGGTCTTGATTCTATTTCTTGGGATGTGTGATGAGTGAATCTCCGTCTTCGACCTCGTAACAATCTCATTTTCTTATATAGTTTTTATATCTGAGGTTGGGAAAGAATCAGATTTGATTGTGTGGACGGAGGGGAGTGAGGTCCATATGTAGCCCCCAGGGCGAGGTCTATTATTACACGGGTGAAAAGAACAGAAACTAAAAAAAAAAACTCTATTACTCATCGAAATGATATGGAGCATGCTGGTATAACCTGGGTATCTTCTGTATATAATTTATATGTACAGCTGGTATAAGTTATAGATCTTCTTGTATATAGTGATATGGAGCATGCTGGTATAACCTGGGTATCTCCTGTATATAATTATATATGTACAGCTGGTATAACCTGGGTATCTTCTGTATATAGTGATATGGAGCATGCTGGTATAATCTGGGTATATTCTGTATATAATTATATATGTACAGCTGGTATAAGTTATACATCTTCTTGTATATAGTGATATGAAGCATGCTGGTATAACCTGGGTATCTTCTGTGTATAATTATATATGTACAGCTGGTATAAGTTATACATCTTCTTGTATATAGTGATATGGAGCATGCTGGTATAACCTGGGTATCTTCTGTATATAATTATATATGTACAGCTGGTATAACCTGGGTATCTTCTGTATATAGTGATATGGAGCATGCTGGTATAACCTGGGTATCTTCTGTATATAATTATATATGCACAGCTGGTATACGTTATACATCTTCTTGTATATAGTGATATGGAGCATGCTGGTATAACCTGGTTGTCTTCTGTATATAATTATATATGTACAGCTGGTATAAGTGATACATCTTCTTGTATATAGTGATATGGAGCATGCTGGTATAACCTGGGTATCTTCTGTGTATAATTATATATGTACAGCTGGTATAAGTGATACATCTTCTTGTATATAGTGATATGGAGCATGCTGGTATAACCTGGGTATCTCCTGTATATAATTATATATGTACAGCTGGTATAAGTTATACATCTTCTTGTATATAGTGATATGGAGCATGCTGGTATAACCTGGGTATCTTCTGTATATAATTATATATGTACAGCTGGTATAAGTTGTACATCTTCTTGTATTTAGTGATATGGAGCATGCTGGTATAACCTGGGTATCTTCTGTATATAATTATATATGTACAGCTGGTATAAGTTATACATCTTCTTGTATATAGTGATATGTAGCATGCTGGTATAACCTGGGTATCTTCTGTATATAATTATACATGTACAGCTGGTATAAGTTATATATCTTCCTGTATATAGTGATATGGAGCATGCTGGTATAACCTGGGTATCTTCTGTATATAATTATATATGTACAGCTGGTATAAGTTATACATCTTCTTGTATATAGTGATATGGAGCATGCTGGTATAACCTGGGCATCTTCTGTATATAATTATATATGTACAGCTGGTATAAGTTATACATCTTCTTGTATATAGTGATATGAAGCATGCTGGTATAACCTGGGTATCTTCTGTATATAATTATATATGTACAGCTGGTATAAGTTATACATCTTCTTGTATATAGTGATATGGAGCATGCTGGTATAACCTGGGTATCTTCTGTATATAATTATATATGTACAGCTGGTATAAGTTATACATCTTCCTGTATACAGTGATATGGAGCATGCTGGTATAACCTGGGTATATTCTGTATATAATTATATATATACAGCTGGTATAAGTTATACATCTTCTTGTATATAGTGATATGGAGCATGCTGGTATAACCTGGGTATATTCTGTATATAATTATATATATACAGCTGGTATAAGTTATACATCTTCTTGTATATAGTGATATGGAGCATGCTGGTATAACCCGGGTATCTTCTGTATATAATTAATTATATATGTACAGCTGGTATAACCTGGGTATCTTCTGTATATAATTATATGTGTACAGCTGGTATAATCTGGGTATCTTCTGTATATAGTGATATGGAGCATGCTGGTATAACCTGGGTATCTTCTGTATATAATTATATATATACAGCTGGTATAAGTTATACATCTTCTTGTATATAGTGATATGGAGCATGCTGGTATAACCTGGGTATCTTCTGTATATAATTATATATGTACAGCTGGTATAAGTTATACATCTTCCTGTATACAGTGATATGGAGCATGCTGGTATAACCTGGGTATATTCTGTATATAATTATATATATACAGCTGGTATAAGTTATACATCTTCTTGTATATAGTGATATGGAGCATGCTGGTATAACCTGGGTATATTCTGTATATAATTATATATATACAGCTGGTATAAGTTATACATCTTCTTGTATATAGTGATATGGAGCATGCTGGTATAACCTGGGTATCTTCTGTATATAATTAATTATATATGTACAGCTGGTATAACCTGGGTATCTTCTGTATATAGTGATATGGAGCATGCTGGTATAACCTGGGTATCTTCTGTATATAATTATATGTGTACAGCTGGTATAATCTGGGTATCTTCTGTATATAGTGATATGGAGCATGCTGGTATAACCTGGGTATCTTCTGTATATAATTATATATATACAGCTGGTATAAGTTATACATCTTCTTGTATATAGTGATATGGAGCATGCTGGTATAACCTGGGTATCTTCTGTATATAATTATATATGTACAGCTGGTATAAGTTATACATCTTCTTGTATATAGTGATATGTAGCATGCTGGTATAACCTGGGTATCTTCTGTATATAATTATACATGTACAGCTGGTATAAGTTATATATCTTCCTGTATATAGTGATATGGAGCATGCTGGTATAACCTGGGTATCTTCTGTATATAATTATATATGTACAGCTGGTATAAGTTATACATCTTCTTGTATATAGTGATATGGAGCATGCTGGTATAACCTGGGCATCTTCTGTATATAATTATATATGTACAGCTGGTATAAGTTATACATCTTCTTGTATATAGTGATATGAAGCATGCTGGTATAACCTGGGTATCTTCTGTATATAATTATATATGTACAGCTGGTATAAGTTATACATCTTCTTGTATATAGTGATATGGAGCATGCTGGTATAACCTGGGTATCTTCTGTATATAATTATATATGTACAGCTGGTATAAGTTATACATCTTCCTGTATACAGTGATATGGAGCATGCTGGTATAACCTGGGTATATTCTGTATATAATTATATATATACAGCTGGTATAAGTTATACATCTTCTTGTATATAGTGATATGGAGCATGCTGGTATAACCTGGGTATATTCTGTATATAATTATATATATACAGCTGGTATAAGTTATACATCTTCTTGTATATAGTGATATGGAGCATGCTGGTATAACCCGGGTATCTTCTGTATATAATTAATTATATATGTACAGCTGGTATAACCTGGGTATCTTCTGTATATAGTGATATGGAGCATGCTGGTATAACCTGGGTATCTTCTGTATATAATTATATGTGTACAGCTGGTATAATCTGGGTATCTTCTGTATATAGTGATATGGAGCATGCTGGTATAACCTGGGTATCTTCTGTATATAATTATATATGTACAGCTGGTATAAGTTATACATCTTCTTGTATATAGTGATATGGAGCATGCTGGTATAACCTGGGCATCTTCTGTATATAATTATATATGTACAGCTGGTATAAGTTATACATCTTCTTGTATATAGTGATATGAAGCATGCTGGTATAACCTGGGTATCTTCTGTATATAATTATATATGTACAGCTGGTATAAGTTATACATCTTCTTGTATATAGTGATATGGAGCATGCTGGTATAACCTGGGTATCTTCTGTATATAATTATATATGTACAGCTGGTATAAGTTATACATCTTCCTGTATACAGTGATATGGAGCATGCTGGTATAACCTGGGTATATTCTGTATATAATTATATATATACAGCTGGTATAAGTTATACATCTTCTTGTATATAGTGATATGGAGCATGCTGGTATAACCTGGGTATATTCTGTATATAATTATATATATACAGCTGGTATAAGTTATACATCTTCTTGTATATAGTGATATGGAGCATGCTGGTATAACCCGGGTATCTTCTGTATATAATTAATTATATATGTACAGCTGGTATAACCTGGGTATCTTCTGTATATAGTGATATGGAGCATGCTGGTATAACCTGGGTATCTTCTGTATATAATTATATGTGTACAGCTGGTATAATCTGGGTATCTTCTGTATATAGTGATATGGAGCATGCTGGTATAACCTGGGTATCTTCTGTATATAATTATATATATACAGCTGGTATAAGTTATACATCTTCTTGTATATAGTGATATGGAGCATGCTGGTATAACCTGGGTATCTTCTGTATATAATTATATATGTACAGCTGGTATAAGTTATACATCTTCTTGTATATAGTGATATGGAGCATGCTGGTATAACCTGGGTATCTTCTGTATATAATTATATATGTACAGCTGGTATAAGTTATACATCTTCTTGTATATAGTGATATGGAACATGCTGGTATAACCTGGGTATCTTCTGTATATAATTATATATGTACAGCTGGTATAAGTTATACATCTTCTTGTATATAGTGATATGGAGCATGCTGGTATAACCTGGGTATCTTCTGTATATAATTATATATGTACAGCTCGTATAAGTTATACATCTTCTTGTATATAGTGATATGGAGCATGCTGGTATAACCTGGGCATCTTCTGTATATAATTATATATGTACAGCTGGTATAAGTTATACATCTTCTTGTATATAGTGATATGGAGCATGCTGGTATAACCTGGGTATCTTCTGTATATAATTATATATGCACAGATGGTATAAGTTATACATCTTCTTGTATATAGTGATATGGAGCATGCTGGTATAACCTGGGTATCTTCTGTATATAATTATATATGTACAGCTGGTATAAGTTATACATCTTCCTGTATATAGTGATATGGAGCATGCTGGTATAACCTGGGCATCTTCTGTATATAATTATATATATATACAGCTGGTATAAGTTATACATCTTCTTGTGTATAGTCATATGGAGCATGCTGGTATAACCTACATAGTTACATAGTTACATAGTTACATAGTTAGTACGGCTGAAAAAAGACACATGTCCATCAAGTTCAACCAAGGGAAGGGAAAAGGGAAGGAAAAATTTCTACACATAGGAGCTAATATTTTTTTGTTCTAGGAAATTATCTAACCCTTTTTTAAAGCCATCTACTGTCCCTGCTGTGACCAGCTCCTGCGGTGTCTCCTGTCCCTGCTGTGACGGCTCCTGCAGTGTCTACTGTCCCTGCTGTGACTAGCTCCTGCGGTAGGCTATTCCATAAATTCACAGTTCTCACTGTAAAGAAGCCTTGTCGCCTCTGCAGCTTGAACCTTTTTTTCTCCAGACGGAGGGAGTGCCCCCTTGTTTTTTTAGGGGGTTTTACAAGGAACAGGATTTCACCATATTTTTTGTATGTGCCATTAATATATTTATATAAGTTAATCATGTCCCCCTTAGTCTTCTTTTTTCAAGGCTAAATAGGTTTAATTCTTTCAATCTTTCCTCATAACTTAAATTCTCCATGCCCCTTATTAGCTTCGTTGCTCTTCTTTGTATTTTTTCCAACTCCAGGGCATCCTTTCTATGAACTGGAGCCCAGAACTGAACTGCATATTCTAGATGAGGCCTCACTAATGCTTTGTAAAGTGGCATTATTACATCCCTGTCCCGCGAGTCCATGCCTCTTTTAATACACGACAATATCCTGCTGGCCTTTGAAGCAGCTGATTGACACTGCATGCTGTTATTGAGTTTATGATTTACAAGTACACCCAGATCCTTCTCAACAAGTGAATCCGCCAGTGTAGCGCCCCCTAGGACATATGATGCATGCAGGTTGTTGGTACCAAGATGCATAACTTTACATTTATCTACATTAAACTTCATTTGCCAAGTGGACGCCCAAACACTTAGTTTGTTTAAATCTGCCTGTAATTCATGAACATCTTCCATAGTCTGAACTATATTACATAGCTTGGTGTCATCTGCAAAAATAGAAATAGTGCTATTAATCCCTTCCTCTATATCATTAATAAATAAGTTGAATAATAGGGGTCCCAGCACTGAACCCTGGGGTCACCACTTATAACCGGGGACCATTCAGAGAAGGAATCATTGACCACAACTCTCTGGATACGGTCCTTGAGCCAATTCTCAATCCAATTACAAACTATATTTTCTAAACCTATAGTCCTTAATTTACCCATTAGGCGTCTATGGGGGACAGTGTCAAATGCCTTTGCAAAGTCTAAAAACACTAAATCCACAGCGGCCCCTCTGTCTAGACTTCTGCTCACCTCTTCATAAAAACAGATTAGGTTAGTTTGACAACTTCTGTCCTTAGTAAAACCGTGCTGGCTGTCACTTATAATGCTATTTATTGTCACATAATCCTGTATATAGTCCCTCAATAGCCCCTCAAACATTTTCCCCACGATGGATGTTAAGCTTACTGGTCTATAATTACCCGGGGAAGACCTAGAGCCCTTTTTGAAAATAGGCACCACATTTGCCCTGCGCCAGTCCCTTGGCACTATACCAGTCACTAGAGATTCTCTGAATATTATGAAAAGGGGGACAGAAATAACTGAACTAAGCTCTTTAAGAATTCTAGGGTGTAACCCATCTGGTCCCGGAGCCTTGTGCACATTTATTTTATTTAATTTAGTTTGGACCATCTCTACATTCATCCAATTCAGTATATCAACTGATATATTAACAGCACTGGCACCGGCTACATCAGCTGCTCTTTCTTCTGTTGTATATACAGAGCTAAAGAACCCATTTAGTAACTCTGCCTTCTCTTGATCCCCTGTGATCAACTCCCCATTACCATTATCTAGGGGTCCTACATGTTCAGACCTTGGCTTTTTTGCATTTATATGCTTGAAGAATTTTTTAGGATTTGTTTTACTATCCTTGGCCACCTGCCTTTCATTTTGTATTTTTGCTAATTTTATTACATTTTTACAGATTTTATTAAGCTCTTTATATTTTACAAAGGCTACAGCTGTACCCTCAGATTTGTATTTTTTAAATGCCCTTTTTTTGTCATGTATTGCCCCTTTCACAGAAGGTGTAAGCCATGTGGGGTTTAATTTGAGTCGTTTATACTTATTACCTGTAGGAATAAATTTTGCACTATAATAACTCAAAGTAGATTTGAAAATCTCCCATTTATCATTTGTTCCATTATTTGACATTAGTTCTTCCCAGTCTATATCCTGAATTGCAGCCCTCATCCTGGGGAAATTGGCTTTCTTAAAATTAAATGTTTTTGCCCTCCCAGCCTGCGTTTGTTTTTTACAGTATAGGTAAAATGTAACTATATTGTGATCACTGTTACCGAGGTTTTCACGAACATTGACATTCCCAACAAGATCTGCATTATTAGAAATGACCAGATCCAACAGAGCTTCACCTCTAGTCGGGTCTTCCACAAACTGGCCCATAAAATTTTCCTGCAACAGGTTGAGGAAATGTCTCCCCTTTGCAGTTGAAGCCGAACCATGACACCAATTAATATCCCGGAAATTAAAATCTCCCATTATCACTACAGTACCCGCCTGTGCAGCCCGCTCCATCTGTTTATATATCTGACCTTCCATCTCCTCAGTTATATTGGGGGGTCTATAGATTACACCAAAAGTAATTTTTTCAGTGTTTACCTCCCTTTCTAGTTCCACCCACAAGGTTTCAACCTCCTCACAGTCTTCACCCACTATTGTCTCTTTCACACTCGCCTTCATATCACTTCTCACATACAGACATACACCACCACCTTTCCTATTTGTCCTGTCTTTACGAAAAAGTGTAAAACCCTGTAGATTTACAGCCCAGTCATGTGAAGAGTCCAGCCATGTTTCAGCAACACCAACTATATCTATATTTTCTTCCAGTATCAAGGCCTCCAGCTCCCCCATTTTGCTTGCTAGACTTCTGGCATTTGTGAACATACACTTTAACTTGCCTGTCAGTTTTTCACTTTTATTATCAGAAATGTGATTTGACATTAATCGGTCCTTTTTATTTACACTGATGTTTTGCAACGAAAGGATCTCCTTATCTTGTTGTCTAGTCCTCTCCCCACATTCTGTTTCTCCCCCCACCAATATAGTCTGACCCCTCTCTAACCTGGCTACCCCTTTTTTTTCTACATTGACCTCCCTCCTCAGCCCTAGTTTAAATACTCCGCCACCCCAGCTAGAATTCTCTCCCCCAGCACAGCGGACCCCCTTCCATTTAGGTGCAAATCATCTGCAGAATACAGTTTGTACCCCAATGAAAAGTCAGCCCAGTGCTCTAGGAACCCAAATCCTTCTCCTCTACACCAAGACTTCAGCCATGCATTTAACTCCCTAAGCTCCCGCCGTCTTTCCTGTGATGCGCATGGCACAGGCAGTATTCCTGAGAATACAACCTTGGAGGTCCTTCCCTTCAGCTTGTAGCCTAGTTCTTTAAAATTATTCTTAAGGCTCCTCCACCTACCATTTATTCTGTCGTTGGTACCGACATGGACCACGACAGCTGGATCATCACCAGCCCCTCCCAGCAATTTGTCCACCCGTTCCACCACATGCCGAACCCTGGCACCAGGGAGACAGCAAACCATTCGGTTGAGGCGGTCTTGGCGACAAATTATTCTATCCGTCTTCCTGATTATAGAATCCCCTACGACTATCAATTGTCTTGGCTTGCCTGCATTACCATCCCGCCGACTACTAGCTGGGCTGTTCTCCCGGCTGTTAGGGAGATCAGTATCCACTAGGGCTGCCTTTTCTGAGACTGACACCCTCGCATCATCACCCAACCTGGCAATTTTGCTTGGAATGCCAGAAACCGGATCGGCCTTCCTTGTCTTTGACCCCTTTCTACTGCCCCTAACTACATTAACCCAGCTACTTACCTGATCCTGCTCACCCATGTCTTCACCCTCCAGTTCTAACCCACTAACTGCATGCTCTGTGAGCAGCAAGCTCCGCTCAAAATTGTCTATCCTCCTCAGTGTTGCATTCTGCTCCTCCAGATCTCTAATACGAGCTTCCAGGTGAACAACATGCTCACATCTGCCACAGAGATATTCACCCTGGAACTCCGGCTCCAGTCGTGTATACATATGACAAACTGTGCACTGAAGAAAACCTCCAATCTTGCTATCCATTATCCAAGTTACACCAAAACAGCGAACAATTGTCAAAGAAAAAGAAGAGTACTTACTGGGGCTTCAACTCCTCTTTTCAACTCCGGTTTTAGAACTCCACTTAGTTCACAAGCCACTTAAACCACCAAGCTCAGAAAGAGCAAACCTGGGTATCTTCTGTATATAATTATATATGTACAGCTGGTATAAGTTATACATCTTCTTGTATATAGTGATATGGAGCATGCTGGTATAACCTGGGTATCTTCTGTATATAATTATATATGTGCAGCTGGTATAAGTTATACATCTTCCTGTATATAGTGATATGGAGCATGCTGGTATAACCTGGGTATCTTCTGTATATAATTATATATGTACAGCTGGTATAAGTTATACATCTTCTTGTATATAGTGATATGGAGCATGCTGGTATAACCTGGGAGTCTTCTGTATATAATTATATATGTACAGCTGGTATAAGTTATACATCTTCTTGTATATAGTGATATGGAGCATGCTGGTATAACCTGGGAGTCTTCTGTATATAATTATATATGTACAGCTGGTATAAGTTATACATCTTGTATATAGTGATATGGAGCATGCTGGTATAACCTGGGTATCTTCTGTGTATAATTATATATGTACAGCTGGTATAAGTTATACATCTTCTTGTATATAGTGATATGGAGCATGCTGGTATAACCTGGGTATCTCCTGTATATAATGATATATGTACAGCTGGTATAAGTTATACATCTTGTATATAGTGATATGGAGCATGCTGGTATAACCTGGGTATCTTCTGTGTATAATTACATATGTACAGCTGGTATAAGTTATACATCTTCTTGTATATAGTGATATGGAGCATGCTGGTATAACCTCGGTATCTTCTGTGTATAATTATATATGTACAG
The DNA here is from genome assembly GCF_050947455.1 of Rhinoderma darwinii. Taxonomy (NCBI): domain Eukaryota; kingdom Metazoa; phylum Chordata; class Amphibia; order Anura; family Rhinodermatidae; genus Rhinoderma; species Rhinoderma darwinii. The sequence continues at coordinate 89,560 of NW_027461825.1, forward strand.
CTGGTATAAGTTATACATCTTCTTGTATATAGTGATATGGAGCATGCTGGTATAACCTGGGTATCTATTGGTATATGGTTGATTATTATGTGGTGTAATGAGGCTTTTACACTGATGTTTTTAGCTATATGGGGTTTTCAGAGTGCACAGAATAGTTCTGTATTTTCGGGTTTCTCAGTTCCCCTTTCTCTTTTACATTGATAATATTTTTGGCCTCCGGGTTTTTCGTACAATTATTTTCCCCGGGGTCGGGCAGTTTGGCTTTCACAATAAATAATTGAGATTCCAGTATGACAGGTCTGGACCGGGGATGTCGCTTATTGTGGCCGGGTTGTTTCATTTCCCTATAGAGGGTTAATCGCCAATAATGTCTCGTGAGATTCCGCATCACCTGAGCTGATCATTACGGGGCAGATCATACATGTGAGGATCGTCCTCGCCTCTTAGGCGCCCCCGCGCTTATAAACGATTACCCCCAGACACGGGCGTCCATAGAATTCTCACGTGATTGGAAGTGGTATTTGTGGATGAGTTATGGCCTAACACTGGTGAGGTCACGAATCATTTCCCATAGTTGGCCACTATTACATCATAGAGATTGTCACTCAGCTTTCTACACACTCTGAACGTCACATCAATCAGCTTCATGATACAGACTTACGTAAATATGTAAAATAGCCGTTAAGACTCCCTTCCAGTTGGATCCGCAAGGAGAAACCGTACCTTTTTTTTTTTATGAAGGATGGAATTGCGTAGTAGAGTACGCTTTCCAATTCCATCAGATATTGCAAAAAAAGTAAACCGCACTTTATACGTTTTCTTAACATGTTGGCCTATAAGTGACAAATGCCACTGTATGGAATCTGTCCCATATATACATTAAACGTATGAGTCTGGAAGCTCCTGTAATGTATCACCAAAGCTTCCCGATGCAGCAGAGTTCGCCCTGCCTGCAGACTCTGTCCACCCGGTCTCAGCACGACTGGGATCCTCTTGGATCCACACAGAGAGTGATCCACCCGCACAGTGTCCCTATCATCACACCTTCCCAGCAGCCGGAGTCCCCGGCTTAGGGCATGGCCCCACGTGGCTTATTTCTTCCGCAACTGTCCGTATGAATGCCGCACAGATTCTGCGGCGGATCTGCCCAAAATGGGCAGTAAATTGATGCGGACTGGCCGCTGCGTATTGAGGTGAAAGTGCTTCCCTTCTCTGTATCAGTGCAGGATAGAGAGAAGGGACAGCACTTTCCCTAGTGAAAGTAAAAGAATTTCATACTTACCGGCCGTTGTCTTGGTGACGCGTCCCTCTTTCGGCATCCAGCCCGACCTCCCTGGATGACGCAGCAGTCCATGTGACCGCTGCAGCCTGTGATTGGCCTGTGATTGGCTGCAGCCTGTGATTGGCCTGTGATTGGCTGCAGCCTGTGATTGGCCTGTGATTGGCTGCAGCCTGTGATTGGCCTGTGATTGGCTGCAGCCTGTGATTGGCTGCAGCCTGTGCTTGGCCTGTGATTGGCTGCAGCCATCACTTAGACTGAAACGTCATCCTGGGAAGCCGGACTGGAGACAGAAGCAGGGAGTTCTCGGTAAGTATGAACTTCTATTTTTTTTACAGGTTGCTGTATATTGTGATCGGTAGTCACTGTCCAGGGTGCAGAAACAGTTACTGCCGATCGCTTAACTCTTTCAGCACCCTGGACAGTGACTATTTACAGACGTCTCCTAGCAACGCTCCCGTCATTACGGGAGCCCCATTGACTTCCTCAGTCTGGCTGTAGACCTAGAAATACATAGGTCCAGCCAGAATGAAGAAATGTCAAGTTAAAAAAGCAAGACGCATCCGGAGCCACATAACATGTGCATGACAGCTGCGGACTTCATTGCGGAATTTAGAATCTCCATTGAAGTCAATGGAGAACTTCCGCCATGAGTCCGCAACCAGTCCACCACAACTCCGCAACAGCCATTGTATGCTGCGGACACCAAATTCCGCACCGCAGCCTATGCTCCGCAGCGGAATTTTCCACATCGTCTAAATGAACCCAACCACAAAGCTGTGGAAGGTAATGGAGAAACGGGTCCGCTGCGGATTAACGCTGCGGAGTGTCCGCAGCGGAATTCCAGAGCAATTCCGCCACGTGGGGCTTTGCCCTTATATGTCAGCCCGGGAAAGCTGCGTCACTGGAGCTTCAAAGCGGGAGCCCCAGTGACGCAACAGCACAATCCATATCTGGATTACAGCGTTAATAATGAAAGTATTTTTTATTTTAATGCAAAATTTTCTCTATGAAATTCAATTAAAAATCTAGAGCAGAACGATGAACTAAAAAAAAAATAATAAAAAAGTTAATCTTGCACTTTGTAGCTTGGCCACTAGAGGCGCCATTCCACCGAATTCTATGGATAATAATCCAGTTTTGGAGCAGCGGTTGTTAGCACCCCCATAAATTCTTATATGAAGAAAAACCAAGTCAGTGTGTGCAGCAAAAGTTCTGTTAATTTCTTCTCTGAGCATTTATAGGGCAATAAAATTAAAATACCCTTCACTTATCACCGCGACTTCGCCTATAAGTGGCACATACGTCTTGTTTAAACTTGATCGGCTCCTACAAAACAGAAGCTTAAGTGTTTATATTATTTATCAGAAGTTTAGCGATTTCTTGTCTTATATTCATCACAGATTTCCTCTCACTATATAAAATCTTACTACTGGGGCTACATATTCATGTGAAATCTGCCCCATTGTATGTTCATGTGCGAGGGAAATTAGATAGTAAGCTCACTGGGCAGAGGTTGATGTCAAATTCTGTGTTCTGTGAGCAGCTTCAAAACAAAGTGCTGTTAAAAAAACGAAAGCACACGACCGGCATAGAAACAAATGATGAGAGCTGTAGTGATGTGAGGTTCTCTGAGACTAAATCTCACACACAGAGAATATAGAGATCAATGCAATAAAAAAGATCAAATTGTGAAATAACGTAAAATAATCGGAGTGTTATATACTTGTATATAGGGGGCAGTATTATAGTAGTTATATTCTTGTATATAGGACCAGTATTATAGTAGTTATATTCTTGTATATAGGGGGCAGTATTATAGTAGTTATATTCTTGTATATAGGAGCAGTATTATAGTAGTTATATTCTTGTATATAGGAGCAGTATTATAGTAGTTATATTCTTGTATATAGAGGGCAGTATTATAGTAGTTATATTCTTGTATATAGAGGGCAGTATTATAGTAGTTATATTCTTGTATATAGGACCAGTATTATAGTAGTTATATTCTTGTATATAGGGGGCAGTATTATAGTAGTTATATTCTTGTATATAGGGGCAGTATTATAGTAGTTATATTCTTGTATATAGGAGCAGTATTATAGTAGTTATATTCTTGTATATAGGGGCAGTATTATAGTAGTTATTCTTGTATATAGGTGCAGTATTATAGTAGTTATATTCTTGTATATAGAGGGCAGTATTATAGTAGTTATATTCTTGTATATAGAGGGCAGTATTATAGTAGTTATATTCTTGTATATAGGACCAGTATTATAGTAGTTATATTCTTGTATATAGGGGGCAGTATTATAGTAGTTATATTCTTGTATATAGGGGCAGTATTATAGTAGTTATTTCTTGTATATAGGAGCAGTATTATAGTAGTTATATTCTTGTATATAGGGGGCAGTATTATAGTAGTTATATTCTTGTATATAGGAGCAGTATTATAGTAGTTATATTCTTGTATATAGGGGCAGTATTATAGTAGTTATATTCTTGTATATAGGAGCAGTATTATAGTAGTTATATTCTTGTATATAGGGGGCAGTATTATAGTAGTTATATTCTTGTATATAGGGGGCAGTATTATAGTAGTTATATTCTTGTATATAGGGAGCAGTATTATAGTAGTTATATTCTTGTATATAGGAGGTAGTATTATAGTAGTTATATTCTTGTATATAGGAGCAGTATTATATTAGTTATATTCTTGTATATAGGGGCAGTATTATAGTAGTTATATTCTTGTATATAGGAGCAGTATTATAGTAGTTATATTCTTGTATATAGGAGCAGTATTATAGTAGTTATATTCTTGTATATAGGAGCAGTATTATAGTAGTTATATCATTGTATATAGGGGGCAGTATTATAGTAGTTATATTCTTGTATATAGGAGCAGTATTATAGTAGTAGTTATATTCTTGTATATAAGGGACAGTATTATAGTAGTTATATTCCTATATATAGGAGGTAGTATTATAGTAGTTATATTCTTGTATATAGGAGGCAGTATTATAGTAGTTATATTCTTGTATATAGGGGCAGTATTATAGTAGTTATATTCTTGTATATAGGGGGCAGTATTATAGTAGTTATATTCTTGTATATAATGGCAGTATTATAGTAGTTATATTCTTGTATATAGGAGCAGTATTATAGTAGTTATATTCTTGTATATAGCAGCAGTATTATAGTAGTTATATTCTAGTATATAGGAGCAGTATTATAGTAGTTATATTCTTGTATATAGGGGCAGTATTATAGTCGTTATATTCTTGTATATAGCAGTACTATAGTAGTTATATTCTTGTATATAGGGGCAGTATTATAGTAGTTATATTCTTGTATATAGGGGGTAGTATTATAGTAGTTATATTCTTGTATATAGGAGCAGTATTATAGTAGTTATATTCTTGTATATAGGAGGCAGTATTATAGTAGTTATATTCTTGTATATAGGGGCAGTATTATAGTAGTTATATTCTTGTATATAGGGGGCAGTATTATAGTAGTTATATTCTTGTATATAGGGGCAGTATTATAGTAGTTATTTCTTGTATATAGGAGCAGTATTATAGTAGTTATATTCTTGTATATAGGGGCAGTATTATAGTAGTTATATTCTTGTATATAGCGGGCAGTATTATAGTAGTTATATTCTTGTATATAGGGGGCAGTATTATAGTAGTTATATTCTTGTATATAGCGGGCAGTATTATACTAGGTATATTCTTGTATATAGGGGCAGTATTATAGTAGTTATATTCTTGTATATAGCGGGCAGTATTATAGTAGTTATATTCTTGTATATAGGGGGCAGTATTATAGTAGTTATATTCTTGTATATAGGAGCAGTATTATAGTAGTTATATTCCTATATATAGGAGGTAGTATTATAGTAGGTATATTCTTGTATATAGGGGCAGTATTATAGTAGTAGTTATATTCTTGTATATAGGGGCAGTATTATAGTAGTAGTTATATTCTTGTATATAGGAGGTAGTATTATAGTAGTTATATTCTTGTATATAGCAGTATTATAGTAGTTATATTCTTGTATATAGGGGCAGTATTATAGTAGTTATATTCTTGTATATAGGAGCAGTATTATAGTAGTTATATTCTTGTATATAGGGGGCAGTATTGTAGTAGTTATATTCTTGTATATAGGGGGCAGTATTATAGTAGTTATATTCTTGTATATAGGGAGCAGTATTATAGTAGTTATATTCTTGTATATAGGAGGTAGTATTATAGTAGTTATATTCTTGTATATAGGAGGTAGTATTATAGTAGTTATATTCTTGTATATAGGGGCAGTATTATAATAGTTATATTCTTGTATATAGGGGGCAATATTATAGTAGTTATATTCTTGTATATAGGGGGCAGTATTATAGTAGTTATATTCTTGTATATAGGGGCAGTATTATAGTAGTTATATTCTTGCATATAGGAGCAGTATTATAGTAGTTATATTCTTGTATATAGGGGCAGTATTATAGTAGTTATATTCTTGTATATAGGAGCAGTATTATAGTAGTTATATTCTTGTATATAAGAGCAGTATTATAGTAGTTATATTCTTGTATATAGGAGCAGTATTATAGTAGTTATATTCTTGTATATAGGGGGCAGTATTATAGTAGTTATATTCTTGTATATAGGAGCAGTATTATAGTAGTAGTTATATTCTTGTATATAAGGGACAGTATTATAGTAGTTATATTCCTATATATAGGAGGTAGTATTATAGTAGTTATATTCTTGTATATAGGAGGTAGTATTATAGTAGTTATATTCTAGTATATAGGAGCAGTATTATAGTAGTTATATTCTTGTATATAGGGGCAGTATTATAGTAGTTATAGTCTTGTATATAGCAGTATTATAGTAGTTATATTCTTGTATATAGGGGCAGTATTATAGTAGTTATATTCTTGTATATAGGGGGTAGTATTATAGTAGTTATATTCTTGTATATAGGAGCAGTATTATAGTAGTTATATTCTTGTATATAGGAGGCAGTATTATAGTAGTTATATTCTTGTATATAGGGGCAGTATTATAGTAGTTATATTCTTGTATATAGGGGGCAGTATTAGGGCATGACCACACGTGGCGGATTTCCTCCGCAACTGTCCGCATCAATGCCGCACAGAATCTGCGTTGCAGATTCTGCTGCGGATCTGCACAAAATGTGCAGTAAATTGATGCGGACTAGCTGCTGCGGACTGCGGGAAAAGTGCTTCCCTTCTCCCTATCAGTGCAGGATAGAGAGAAGGGACAGCACTTTCCCTAGTGAAAGTAAACGAATTTCATACTTACCGGCCGTTGTCTTGGTGACGCGTCCCTCTTTCGGCATCCAGCCCGACCTCCCTGGATGACGCGGCAGCCGTCACTTAGACTGAAACGTCATCCTGGGAGGCCGGACTGGAGACAGAAGCAGGGAGTTCTCGGTAAGTATGAACTTATATTTTTTTACAGGTTGCTGTATATTGTAATCGGTAGTCACTGTCCAGGGGGCAGAAACAGTTACTGCCGATCGCTTAACTCTTTCAGCACCCTGGACAGTGACTATTTACTGACGTCTCCTAGCAACGCTCCCGTCATTACGGGAGCCCCATTGACTTCCTCAGTCTGGCTGTAGACCTAGAAATACATAGGTCCAGCCAGAATGAAGAAATGTCAAGTTAAAAAAGCAAGACGGATCCGCAGCACACATAACATGTGCATGACAGCTGCGGACTTCATTGCGGAAATTAGAATCTCCATTGAAGTCAATGGAGAAATTCCGCCATGAGTCCGCCACTGCTCCGCAACAGGCAGAGCATGCTGCGGACACCAAATTCCGCTCCGCAGCCTATGCTCCGCAGCGGAATTTTACGCCTCGTCTAAACGAACACTGCTAAATTAAAGTGTAAGTCAATGGACAAACGGCTCCGCTGCGGATTAACGCTGCGGAGTGTCCGCAGCGGAATTTTAGTGAAATTCCGCCACGTGTGAACCCAGCCTTATAGTAGTTATATTCTTGTATATAGGGGCAGTATTATAGTAGTTATTTCTTGTATATAGGAGCAGTATTATAGTAGTTATATTCTTGTATATAGGGGGCAGTATTATAGTAGTTATATTCTTGTATATAGGAGCAGTATTATAGTAGTTATATTCTTGTATATAGGGGCAGTATTATAGTAGTTATATTCTTGTATATAGGAGCAGTATTATAGTAGTTATATTCTTGTATATAGTGGACAGTATTATAGTAGTTATATTCTTGTATATAGGAGCAGTATTATAGTAGTTATATTCTTGTATATAGGGGGCAGTATTATAGTAGTTATATTCTTGTATATAGTGGACAGTATTATAGTAGTTATATTCTTGTATATAGGGGGCAGTATTATAGTAGTTATATTCTTGTATATAGGGGGCAGTATAGTAGTTATATTCTTGTATATAGAGGCAGTATTATAGTAGTTATATTCTTGTATATAGGGAGCAGTATTATAGTAGTTATATTCTTGTACATAGGGGCAGTATTATAGTAGTTATATTCTTGTATATAGGGAGCAGTATTATTGTAGTTATATTCTTGTAGATAGGGGGCAGTATTATAGTAGTTATATTCTTGTATATATGGGGCAGTATAGTAGTTATATTCTTGTATATAGAGGCAGTATTATTGTAGTTATATTCTTGTATATAGGGAGCAGTATTATAGTAGTTATATTCTTGTACATAGGGGCAGTATTATAGTAGTTATATTCTTGTACATAGGGGCAGTATTATAGTAGTTATATTCTTGTATATAGGGGCAGTATTATAGTAGTTATTTCTTGTATATAGGAGCAGTATTATAGTAGTTATATTCTTGTATATAGTGGACAGTATTATAGTAGTTATATTCTTGTATATAGGAGCAGTATTATAGTAGTTATATTCTTGTATATAGGGGGCAGTATTATAGTAGTTATATTCTTGTATATAGGAGCAGTATTATAGTAGTTATATTCTTGTATATAGGGGCCGTATTATAGTAGTTATATTGTTGTATATAGGGGGCAGTATTATAGTAGTTATATTCTTGTATATAGGAGCAGTATTATAGTAGTTATATTCTTGTATATAGGGAGCAGTATTATAGTAGATATAGGAGCAGTATTATAGTAGTTATATTCTTGTATATAGTGGGCAGTATTATAGTAGTTATATTCTTGTATATAGGAGCAATATTATAGTAGTTATATTCTTGTATATAGGGGCAGTATTATAGTAGTTATATTCTTGTATATAGGAGCAGTATTATAGTAGTTATATTCTTGTATATAGGGGCAGTATTATAGTAGTTATATTCTTGTATATAGGAGCAGTATTATAGTAGTTATATTCTTGTATATAGGGGCAGTATTATAGTAGTTATATTCTTGTATATAGGAGGCAGTATTATAGTAGTTATATACTTGTATATAGGGGCAGTATTATAGTAGTTATATTCTTGTATATAGGAGCAGTGTTATAGTAGTTATATTCTTGTATATAGGGGGCAGTATTATAGTAGTTATATTCTTGTATATAGGAGCAGTGTTATAGTAGTTATATTCTTGTATATAGGGGGCAGTATTATAGTAGTTATATTCTTGCATATAGGAGCTGTATTATAGTAGTTATATTCTTGTATATAGGAGCAGTATTATAGTAGTTATATTCTTGTATATAGGGCAGTATTATAGTAGTAGTTATATTCTTGTATATAGGAGGTAGTATTATAGTAGTTATATTCTTGTATATAGCAGTATAATAGTAGTTATATTCTTGTATATAGGGGCAGTATTATAGTAGTTATATTCTTGTATATAGGAGCAAGTATTATAGTAGTTATATTCTTGTATATAGGGGGCAGTATTATAGTAGTTATATTCTTGTATATAGGGGGCAGTATTATAGTAGTTATATTCTTGTATATAGGGAGCAGTATTATAGTAGTTATATTCTTGTATATGGGAGCAGTATTATAGTAGTTATATTCTTGTATATAGGAGGTAGTATTATAGTAGTTATATTCTTGTATATAGGAGCAGTATTATAGTAGTTATATTCTTGTATATAGGGGCAGTATTATAGTAGTTATATTCTTGTATATAGGAGCAGTATTATAGTAGTTATATTCTTGTATATAGGAGCAGTATTATAGTAGTTATATTCTTGTATATAGGGGGCAGTATTATAGTAGTTATATTCTTGTATATAGGAGCAGTATTATAGTAGTAGTTATATTCTTGTATATAAGGGACAGTATTATAGTAGTTATATTCCTATATATAGGAGGTAGTATTATAGTAGTTATATTCTTGTATATAGGAGGTAGTATTATAGTAGTTATATTCTTGTATATAGGAGCAGTATTATAGTAGTTATATTCTTGTATATAGCAGTATTATAGTAGTTATATTCTTGTATATAGGGGCAGTATTATAGTATTGTGAATGAATGCCATGACTAAGAGCACCAGCCGTGCTTGAAACGCGTAGGCCCATTACACCTACTGAATACTGCCTTGACGCCAAGCCTGTTATTTGACATTTTAACAAGTCTTTTTTTGATACCAATAAAAGTGGGAATACGTTCCTTTTTAAAGAACATCACTGCAGCGCTGGATCAAATCCTTCCTTTCTGTACCAGTATTATAGTAGTTATATTCTTGTATATAGGGGGTAGTATTATAGTAGTTATATTCTTGTATATAGGAGCAGTATTATAGTAGTTATATTCTTGTATATAGGGGCAGTATTATAGTAGTTATATTCTTGTATATAGGGGGCAGTATTATAGTAGTTATATTCTTGTAAATAGGAGCAGTATTATAGTAGTTATATTCTTGTATATAGGGGCAGTATTATAGTAGTTATATTCTTGTATATAGGGGGCAGTATTATAGTAGTTATTTCTTGTATATAGGAGCAGTATTATAGTAGTTATATTCTTGTATATAGGGCAGTATTATAGTAGTTATATTCTTGTATATAGGAGCAGTATTATAGTAGTTATATTCTTGTATATAGGAGCAGTATTAGGCTGGGTTCACACGTGGCGGAATTTCACTTAAATTCCGCTGCGGACACTCCGCAGCGTTAATCCGCAGCGGAGCCGTTTGTCCATTGACTTTCACTTTAATTTAGCAGTGTTCGTTTAGACGATGCGTAAAATTCCGCTGCGGAGCATAGGCTGCGGAGCGGAATTTGGTGTCCGCAGCATGCTCTGTCTGTTGCGGAGCAGTGGCGGACTCATGGCGGAATTTCTCCATTGACTTCAATGGAGATTCAAAGTTCCGCAATGAAGTCCGCAGCTGTCATGCACATGTTATGTGTGCTGCGGATGCGTCTTGCTTTTTTAACTTGACATTTCTTCATTCTGGCTGGACCTATGTATTTCTAGGTCTACAGCCAGACTGAGGAAGTCAATGGGGCTCCCGTAATGACGGGAGCGTTGCTAGGAGACGTCTGTAAATAGTCACTGTCCAGGGTGCTGAAATAGTTAAGCGATCGGCAGTAACTGTTTCTGCACCCAGGACAGTGACTACCGATCACAATATAGAGCAACCTGTCAAAAAAATAGAAGTTCATACTTACCGAGAACTCCCTGCTTCTGTCTCCAGTCCGGCCTCCCAGGATGACGTTTCAGTCTAAGTGACGGCTGCAGCCAATCACAGGCCAAGCACAGGCTGCAGCGGTCACATGGACTGGCACGTCATCCAGGGAGGTCGGGCTGGATGCCGAAAGAGGGACGCGTCACCAAGACAACGGCCGGTAAGTATGAAATTCGTTTACTTTCACTAGGGAAAGTGCTGTCCCTTCTCTCTATCCTGCACTGATAGGGAGAAGAGAAGCACTTTTCCTGCAGTCCGCAGCGGCCAGTCCGCATCAATTTTCTGCACATTTTGTGCAGATCCGCAGCAGAATCTGCAACGCAGATTCTGTGCGGCATTGATGCGGACAGTTGCGGAGGAAATCCGCCACGTGTGGTCATGCCCTTATAGTAGTTATATTCTTGTATATAGGAGGCAGTATTATAGTAGTTATATTCTTGTATATAGAGGCAGTATTATAGTAGTTATATTCTTGTATATAGGGAGCAGTATTATAGTAGTTATATTCTTGTATATAGGAGCAGTATTATAGTAGTTATATTCTTGTATATAGGGGGCAGTATTATAGTAGTTATATTCTTGTATATAGGGGGCAGTATTATAGTAGTTATATTCTTGTATATAGTGGCAGTATTATAGTAGTTATATTCTTATATATAGGGAGCAGTATTATAGTAGTTATATTCTTGTATATAGGGAGCAGTATTATAGTAGTTATATTCTTGTAGATAGGAGCAGTATTATAGTAGTTATATTCTTGTATATAGGGGTAGTATTATAGTATTTATATTCTTGTATATAGGGGGCAGTATTATAGTAGTTATATTCTTGTATATAGGAGCAGTATTATAGTAGTTATATTCTTGTATATAGGAGCAGTATTATAGTAGTTATATTCTTGTATATAGGAGCAGTATTATAGTAGTTATATTCTTATACATAGGGGGCAGTGTTATAGTAGTTATATTCTTGTATATAGGGGCAGTATTATAGTAGTTATATTCTTGTATATAGGAGCAGTATTAGGGCATGACCACACATGGCGGAATTCCTCCGCAACTGTCCGCATCAATGCCGCACAGAATCTGCGTTGCAGATTCTGCAGCGGATCTGCACAAAATGTGCAGAAAATTGATGCGGACTGGCCGCTGCGGACTGCAGGAAAAGTGCTTCTCTTCTCCCTATCAGTGCAGGATAGAGAGAAGGGACAGCACTTTCCCTAGTGAAAGTCAAAGAAATTCATACTTACCGCCCGTTGTCTTGGTGACGCGTCCCTCTTTCGGCATCCGGCCCGACCTCCCTGGATGACGCTCCAGTCCATGTGACCGCTGCAGCCTGTGCTTGGCCTGTGATTGGCTGCAGCCGTCACTTACACTGAAACGTCATCCTGGGAGGCCGGACTGGAGACAGACGCAGGGAGTTCTCGGTAAGTATGAACTTATATGTTTTTTTACAGATACATGTATATTGTGATCGGTAGTCACTGTCCCGGGTGCAGAAACAGTTACTGCCGATCGCGTAACTCTTTCAGCACCCTGGACAGTGACTATTTACAGACGTCTCCTAGCAACGCTCCCGTCATTACGGGAGCCCCATTGACTTCCTCAGTCTGGCTGTAGACCTAGAAATACATAGGTCCAGCCAGAATGAAGAAATGTCATGGTAGTAAAAACAATACGCTCCGCAGCACACATAAGATCTGCGGACTTCATTGCGGAATTTTGACTCTCCATTGAAGTCAATGGAGAAATTCCGCCATGAGTCCGCAACCAGTCCGCCACTGCTCCGCAACAGACAGAGCATGCTGCGGACACCAAATTCCGCTCCGCAGCCTATGCTCCGCAGCGGAATTGTACGCATCGTGTAAACGAACACTGCTAAATTAAAGTGAAAGTCAATGGAGAAACGGCTCCGCTGCGGATTAACGCTGCGGAGTGTCCGCAGCGGAATTTAAGTGAAATTCCGCTATGTGTGAACCCGCCCTTATAGTAGTTATATTCTTGTATATAGGGAGCAGTATTATAGTAGTTATATTCTTGTAGATAGGGGGAAGTATTATAGTAGTTATATTCTTGTATATAGGGGGCAGTATAGTAGTTATATTCTTGTATATAGAGGCAGTATTATAGTAGTTATATTCTTGTATATAGGGAGCAGTATTATAGTAGTTCTATTCTTGTACATAGGGGCAGTATTATAGTACTTATATTCTTGTACATAGGGGCAGTATTATAGTAGTTATATTCTTGTATATAGGGGCAGTATTATAGTAGTTATTTCTTGTATATAGGAGCAGTATTATAGTAGTTATATTCTTGTATATAGGGGCAGTATTATAGTAGTTATATTCTTGTATATAGGAGCAGTATTATAGTAGTTATATTCTTGTATATAGGGGGCAGTATTATAGTAGTTATATTCTTGTATATAGGAGCAGTATTATAGTAGTTATATTCTTGTATATAAGGAGCAGTATTATAGTAGTTATATTCTTGTATATAGGGGGCAGTATTATAGTAGTTATATTCTTGTATATAGGGGGCAGTATTATAGTAGTTATATTCTTGTATATAGGAGCAGTATTATAGTAGTTATATTCTTGTATATAGGAGCAGTATTATAGTAGTTATATTCTTGTATATAGGAGCAGTGTTATAGTAGTTATATTCTTGTATATAGGGGCAGTATTGTAGTAGTTATATTCTTGTATATAGGAGGCAGTATTATAGTAGTTATATTCTTGTATATAGGGGCAGTATTATAGTAGTTATATTCTTGTATATAGGGGCAGTATTATAGTAGTTATTTCTTGTATATAGGAGCAGTATTATAGTAGTTATATTCTTGTATATAGGGGCAGTATTATAGTAGTTATTTCTTGTATATAGGAGCAGTATTATAGTAGTTATATTCTTGTATATAGGGGGCAGTATTATAGTAGTTATATTCTTGTATATAGGAGCAGTATTATAGTAGTTATATTCTTGTATATAGGGCAGTATTATAGTAGTTATATTCTTGTATATAGGAGCAGTGTTATAGTACTTATATTCTTGTATATAGGGGCAGTATTGTAGTAGTTATATTCTTGTATATAGGAGGCAGTATTATAGTAGTTATATTCTTGTATATAGGAGCAGTATTATAGTAGTTATATTCTTGTATATAGGGGGCAGTATTATAGTAGTTATATTCTTGTATATAGGAGCAGTATTATAGTAGTTATATTCTTGTATATAGGAGCAGTATTATAGTAGTTATATTCTTGTATATAGGAGCAGTGTTATAGTAGTTATATTCTTGTATATAGGGGCAGTATTGTAGTAGTTATATTCTTGTATATAGGAGGCAGTATTATAGTAGTTATATTCTTGTATATAGGAGCAGTATTATAGTAGTTATATTCTTGTATATAGGGGGCAGTATTATAGTAGTTATATTCTTGTATATAGGAGCAGTATTATAGTAGTTATATTCTTGTATATAGGAGCAGTGTTATAGTAGTTATATTCTTGTATATAGGAGGCAGTATTATAGTAGTTACATTCCTGTATATAGGGGGCAGTATTATAGTAGTTATATTCTTGTATATAGGGGGCAGTATTATAGTAGTTATATTCTTGTATATAGGGGCAGTATTATAGTAGTTATATTCTTGTATATAGGGGCAGTATTATAGTAGTTATATTCTTATATTCTGAGGACTGTCCTCACCGGAATTCAACAGCAATTCCGCCATGTGTGAACATGCCCTAACACGGCCTCCTGTGGGCTTAAATATAAATATGAAAGAGGCTCTGTCACCAGATTTTGCAACCCCTATCTGCTATTGCCTGTGATAGGTGCTGCAATGTAGATTACAGTAACGTTTATTTTTAAGTAGCTACATCGACTTACCTGCTAACGCCGATGCTGCTGCAGAATCAACTGAAGCCTCTGGTGCCGATGTGTCCTCGCTCGTCTGACACGATGCAGGACCTGTGAGTGACGTCATAGCGTGATCTGTCAGAAGCTGGGCGTTGTGAAGAGAAGTGGATGATACTTCTCATCAGAGCGCCCAGCTAGTAAAAGTATTAAAAACGCCCCGATGTACGCACATAATACACGCCCCGATGTACGCACATAATACACGCCCCGATGTACGCACATAATACACGCCCACTTGGACTTTTACTTTTAAACACACCCACTTGGACTTTTACTTTTAAACACACCCACTTGGACTTTTGCAAGTCTCATTTGCATAACTACAAAAATGGTCATAACTTGGCCAAAAATGCTCGTTTTTTAAAAATAAAAACGTTACTGTAATCTACATTGCAGCGCCGATCACAGGCAATAGGAGATAGGGGCTGCAAAATCTGGTGACAGAGCCTCTTGAAGTGTTTGAGACACTTGTGTCTTTTTTTCCACACTTTGTCTTGATCTTTTCTGTAATAATTTTCTTTCTATAAATTAGTAATTAGTTGCAGAGAATAAATTGTAGAGAAATTAAATATAAGAAAGTAATTGAATTTTAGTTTAGTGTTGATGATTTCACTATTTGGAAAATCGAATCAAAATCTGGAGAATGTTGGAGCGCTTTGTTGGAGCGCTGGTCGGTGATTACATCAGGAATATAGAACGTGACTGAGGATTAGATTATTACATTTGTGACATTTCCCAGTGAGAGCAAAAATATCCTCGTCTCTGTAGAATTGAGGTGGACGGAGCAGTGGGGGGGTCGAGTCCCGGGTCCTGTTTAATATTAGACAATAGTTTTTCTTTTTTTAAATGAAATATGAATTATTATTTATTATTATTACTTTTATTGTATTATTATTTATTATTATTACTTTTATTGTATTATTATTTATTATTATTACTTTTATTGTATTATTATTATCTTTATTACGGTTATTATTATTATGTTTTATATTAACATTACAATATTATGAAAATTACACGAAATGAAATCAATGGTAATGCAACACATGGTTTCCGTTTGTCTTTCCGTTCATGGGATCCTCCGATGGAAGCCGATGCTGATGTGAACGAGGCCCAACACACGCCACTAAGAGAAAGATCTATAAATACAGCAGAATGATGGGAGGGAAAACTCAGGTCCACAAATAGAAATGTCGCTTTGTTATTCTGAATGGTTATATTTTTTTACTATAACATTATATTTATTCTTTATTTAGAATTATTATTTTTTTATTAAAACTGCTGCAAAGGAAAAGTGGAGGATTTGTCCAGGTAACCAATCAGATTGCTGCTTTCAATTGCAAAAGGGCCTCTGAAAATGCGTCTGGACTCTGATTGGTTGCTATGGACAAATTCCCCACATTTCCTTTGCACCAGTTTTTATGAATCTCCCGCAGAGTTTTTGATTATTTTTATACAGAAGAAAGTGGATTTTTTAGAGGACGGAGGATTTACTTCATGAATATATTAGACAGTGGAAGATCGGACCAGGCAGGCGGAAGAAACGCCACATTTATCCCAGTGGTGCACGATGTATGATAAATTTGGAGCATCTAGATGTCCACTTTTCTCCTCCTTATACCACTTTGGATTTGGCTGCGATAGAATTTTGTGCCAGATCTTTGGCGCAGTTTGTTTTAATTTGGTAGATTTATAAGACACACCTCTTTTCTGCTAAACCACACCCCTTTTCTACACTTGTTTAAAGAGGTGCAAACATCTGTTTTAACATGAATTGCGACAAATCGCAGACCATTAGGAAATCTGCCTCTTTGTGTTTTAGTTCCTCACCTTTTCAAGTTCTTTGCTTGCTGTCAGTGAATGAGAACATGTTCATATGCTTATTTAGATGCAGAGGCTGGAAACCCATCCTGACCTAATATTTCTCGTGGCTGAGGGCTTGCCATAATTGTATCTTGTATAAATAATCCTGGGTGCTGTAACTACATCTGCAGCACAAATCTTCCTCCTGTTCTGATAGTTTGTTGCACTGTATCAGTGCAGGTAAAATGTCAGTCTAGAATCTTTACCTTGCACAGAGGATTCTCTAGACGGATACATTGTAACAAGGCTTTCAGTTCTGGAATAGGTAAATTAAAATGAGTTTGATTCTGAATGTAAACAAGAATGTTCCCATTTACTGACAGAAAGCAGAGATCTTGGAAATGGTGAGGAATTGCAACATAAATTCTATTAGAAACTTGCAAAACTTTTTCTTAGTCAAGGATAAAGTTTAATTTATATATAAAACTTTAAACAATTTGTTGTATAGTTTTTTAATTATTCTCTGTTATCAGCCATTCTCCTTGAAGAGCGGCTGCGGCAGGACATGGAACTTGGATACTATAATGATTTACTTATGGATATGATACATTAGTGACAAGGTGCGCTTATTAAAGGGACATAACGTAATGATAGCCCCTCCCCCATCACCTCCAATATAACGTAATGATAGCCCCTCCCCCATCACCTCAAATATAACGTAATGATAGCCCCTCCCCCATCACACGAATATAACGTATCACTGAATATGCATCATTGGATCAAGGACAAGAAGTCCGACCCTCCCCCCACCCAGTCCCCGCTATGGTTCCAGTTAGGAAACGGAACCATGATGCATTTTTTAGGACAGCGCCAAAGTTATTTATCTCCCAACCTGCGTTGGAGACAGAAAATGAGAAGATGTCACCTGAGCAGCTCAATAGAATTTTTGCCGGGAAATAATCTCCCATTACAGGAATCTTCTCCGCTGGTAACGCTTTATATATCGGCAATCAAAGGGAAACGGGCAATGAAATCCGTGGCCGCCGTCATTTATCTGATGTTTTCACACAAATGGATTTAGTGGCAATTTTCTGTTAAATAAGACTCCGAAATGAGGAAATGTAGAAAAGTCCAATCCACAGCGAGACGCCGAGACCTGATCCCGAGATACAGCGACAGCGAAGATACGGAAACACCTCCATATACAGTAAATATGTGTCAGGATAGTCAGCAACATGAAGGAAATATTACATAACCTCATTATCAGTAGTCGAGGATAATGTCTACACTTAAAGGGAAACTCTTTATCATGTGTGAGAGGTTGTCACAGCCCCGCCCCCTGTTACTGACATCACTGATATATAATATAATTACACTGTGATCAGACATGAGATCCACACATCTTATATACAGTAACAGCTATTCATCTATTACTACTGACAACCAGACTGTATATCATGTGTGAGAGGTTGTCACAGCCCCGCCCCCTGTTACTGACATCACTGATATATAATATAATTACACTGTGATCAGACATGAGATCCACACATCTTATATACAGTAACAGCTATTCATCTATTACTACTGACAACTTGCCTGTATATCATGTGTGAGAGGTTGTCACAGCCCCAACCCCTGTTACTGACATCACTGATATATAATATAATTACATTGTGATCAGACATGAGATCCACACATCTTATATACAGTCACAGCTATTCATCTATTACTACTGACAACCAGCCTGTATATCATGTGTGAGAGGTTGTCACAGCCCCGCCCCCTGTTACTGAAATCACTGATATATAATATAATTACATTGTGATCAGACATGAGATCCTCACATCTTATATACAGTAACAGCTATTCATCTATTACTACTGACAACCAGCCTGTATATCATGTGTGAGAGGTTGTCACAGCCCCGCCCCCTGTTACTGACATCACTGATATATAATATAATTACATTGTGATCAGACATGAGATCCACACATCTTATATACAGTAACAGCTATTCATCTATTACTACTGACAACCTGCCTGTATATCATGTGTGAGAGGTTGTCACAGCCCCGCCCCCTGTTACTGACATCACTGATATATAATATAATTACATTGTGATCAGACATGAGATCCACACATCTTATATACAGTAACAGCTATTCATCTATTACTACTGACAACCAGCCTGTATATCATGTGTGAGAGGTTGTCACAGCCCCGCCCCCTGTTACTGACATCACTGATATATAATATAATTACACTGTGATCAGTCTTGAGATCCACACATCGTATATACAGTCACAGCTATTCATCTATTACTACTGACAACCAGCCTGTATATCATGTGTGAGAGGTTGTCACAGCCCCGCCCCCTGTTACTGACATCACTGATATATAATATAATTACATGTGATCAGACATGAGATCCACACATCTTATATACAGTAACAGCTATTCATGTATTACTGCTGACCACCTGCCCCTATAGCATGTGTGAGAGGTTGTCACAGCCCCGCCCCCTGTTACTGACATCACTGATATATAATATAATTACACTGTGATCAGACATGAGATCCAAACATCTTATATACAGTAACAGCTATTCATCTATTACTACTGACAACCAGCCTGTATATCATGTGTGAGAGGTTGTCACAGCCCCGCCCCCTGTTACTGACATCACTGATATATAATATAATTACATTGTGATCAGACATGAGATCCACACATCTTATATACAGTAACAGCTATTCATCTATTACTACTGACAACCTGCCTGTATATCATGTGTGAGAGGTTGTCACAGCCCCGCCCCCTGTTACTGACATCACTGATATATAATATAATTACATTGTGATCAGACATGAGATCCACACATCTTATATACAGTAACAGCTATTCATCTATTACTACTGACAACCAGCCTGTATATCATGTGTGAGAGGTTGTCACAGCCCCGCCCCCTGTTACTGACATCACTGATATATAATATAATTACACTGTGATCAGTCTTGAGATCCACACATCGTATATACAGTCACAGCTATTCATCTATTACTACTGACAACCAGCCTGTATATCATGTGTGAGAGGTTGTCACAGCCCCGCCCCCTGTTACTGACATCACTGATATATAATATAATTACATGTGATCAGACATGAGATCCACACATCTTATATACAGTAACAGCTATTCATGTATTACTGCTGACCACCTGCCCCTATAGCATGTGTGAGAGGTTGTCACAGCCCCGCCCCCTGTTACTGACATCACTGATATATAATATAATTACACTGTGATCAGACATGAGATCCAAACATCTTATATACAGTAACAGCTATTCATCTATTACTACTGACAACCAGCCTGTATATCATGTGTGAGAGGTTGTCACAGCCCCGCCCCCTGTTACTGACATCACTGATATATAATATAATTACACTGTGATCAGACATGAGATCCACACATCTTATATACAGTAACAGCTATTCATGTATTACTGCTGACCACCTGCCCCTATAGCATGTGTGAGAGGTTGTCACAGCCCCGCCCCCTGTTACTGACATCACTGATATATAATATAATTACACTGTGATCAGACATGAGATCCACACATCTTATATACAGTAACAGCTATTCATCTATTACTACTGACAACCAGCCCGTATATCATGTGTGAGAGGTTGTCACAGCTCCGCCCCCTGTTACTGACATCACTGATATATAATATAATTACATTGTGATCAGACATGAGATCCACACATCTTATATACAGTAACAGCTATTCATCTATTACTACTGACAACCAGCCTGTATATCATGTGTGAGAGGTTGTCTCAGCCCCGCCCCCTGTTACTGACATGACTGATATATAATATAATTACATGTGATCAGACATGAGATCCACACATCTTATATACAGTAACAGCTATTCATCTATTACTACTGACAACCAGCCTGTATATCATGTGTGAGAGGTTGTCACAGCCCCGCCCCCTGTTACTGACATCACTGATATATAATATAATTACACTGTGATCAGACATGAGATCCACACATCTTATATACAGTAACAGCTATTCATATATTACTACTGACAACCAGCCTGTATATCATGTGTGAGAGGTTGTCACAGCCCCGCCCCCTGTTACTGACATCACTGATATATAATATAATTACATTGTGATCAGACATGAGAGGACTGTCTGCTGAGCTGTGTATCTAATCCTATCATGTGTGATACTGTCTGCTGAGCCCTGTATCTAATCCTATCATGTGTGATACTGTCTACTGAGCTGTGTATCTAATCCTATCCATAGCAGACAAAAAATGGCGACAGCACCCTGCGAACACTAATGCCACCTAAACCACTAAATATAAATAAATATGCACTAAAGCTAAATCTACTTACAAATAGGGAGGTTCTTAGTGCACATTTTGATCAAAAAGTGTTAGCCCACCTGCCACGACAAGGCGACCTCTGTAAGGTGGGAACCTACGCTGCACATACACCCAGAACTGGGACTAAGCCTACATATATACCTGGGGATGGTAGGATCCAGCATTGAACTGATTAAAATCACCCAGGGCAGAATGGGAGGAGTGCAAGAACAACAAGTGGAGGCAGTCACTAACCCCACATATATGGATCACATAAACACAACAAAAAGTGAACAGCACATTCCAACTAAATGATACAAAATGTATGCAGGTGCAAGAACACCTGTGACTGCAGAAATACAGCAGACAAAAAATCCTAATCCTATCCATAGCTATAGGGTCATAATGCTGTCTCCTATATACACATATACATACACGCACACACATTTTTTTTGGGGGGCGCATATGTATTTGGGCTATTGCCCCTGACTTTTTAGGACCTTAGTGACGCCCCGGCTGCAATGTTGTCACTTAGGAGACCCCGCGATGTAGGTGAGCTGCGGCTGTCAGCCATGAGAAGTTTGGGGGGGCCCAAGAAGAACCTTTGCGTCGGGGCCCATGAGCCTTCGGCCTCATTTACACGAGCGTGTGTGTTTTGCGCACGCAAAAAACGCGTCGTTTTGCGTGCGCAAAAGGCACTTACCAGCTCCGTGTGTCATCAGTGTATGATGCGTGGCTGCGTGCTTTTCGCGCAGCCGCCATCATTATGACACTCCGTTTGGATGTTTGTAGCACGTGGTGCTTTTCTGTTTACATTCAGAGTTTGACAGCTGTTGTGCGAATCATGCGCGTCCCACGGAAGTGCTTCCATGCGGCATGCGTGGTTTTTACGCACCCATTGACTTCAATGGGTGCGTGATGCGCGAGCAGCGCACAAAGATAGGACATGTCGTGAGTTTTACGCAACGCACTCGCGCTGCGCAAAACTCACGCACTGTCTGCACTGCCCCATAGCCTAATATAGGTGCGTACGACACGCGTGAAAAGCACGCACATCGCACGCGCGTATATTACGCTCGTGTAAATGATGCCTTCAGCTGCGCCGCTGCTTACGCTGTAATAAAAGCTTCTTCACCTGCAGTCGGGGAGGTTTATGATATAACAGCAGGAGGAGGACTCTGTATTTTTGTGCTCTGACAGTTTTGGTTTTCTGTCCTGGATTGTTTGGCTTTGCAGGCTCCCCCCCCCTCATGCAGTGTATATAGGAGTATATAGCGGAGCGGTGTCTGTCTAGTTACCATGTGACAATCTCTGCATGTTCCATGGCTAAATATAGACCCCCCTCCCCCATCACACGCTGCCGTAAGCCGCGGGGCAAATAAACAACCAAATACATAAGAATGAATGTGAGAGAAGTGGCGCGGCGGCCGCTTCTCATCGGCTCCTCCGCGCTGATCCCGGTAATTATATGTTTAGCTGCAGGATTGTCCTGAGAAGTAATTCCGTGATTTAGAGCCGGTGGATCGCAGGGGGGGGGATCCGGACTGATGGAGCCGATGACATCACGGACTCTCTTAGCAGTCGGAGCACGGACTCTGCAGGCGAACCCTCCGCAATCTCCCGGCTTTCCATCTCCTGCTTTGTATAAACACGTCCGATGCGGTTAATCTCACGTTACCTGCAGGAAAAGCAAATAAACCGCGTCCGGAGGCACCAAATTCTAACCGGCGGCCGCTTCCTCCATCACTGCAGATCTAGTGTCTGGGAAAACGCCGGCTCTGGAGAGCAAACAAGGCGAAGGGGGAACCCCTCATGCACAGTGCCAGGCGGCTGCCCGCAAAGCCTCCGTCTACCTGACCAGTGCCTGACGTGCAGAATGTCAAACTGCGTACAAGGCGGCAGTGGGCCCCCGTATCTTCTGGGCCCCGTATCTGCTGGGCCCCCGTATCTGCTGGGCCCCCTACATCTTCACAGGTCGCACATATGGAACGTCTGCCCCTGATATAGAAGAGGCAACGGGTCCTCATAGCAAAGATCAAAATATGGCCCCGTTCTGCTGCTAGTTTCATCCTAGGACAGGAGACCCCGGATCGAGCCTGAGTGGTTCCTAATGCTGTGGCGGGAAGATGGGGAGCTCAACAAAGCTCCCTGTGATGGGGCCCTCCCTCTACAGGAGCCCCATATCAGCCACATGTTCTGCCTCGATCATATGTCAGCGGAGTCATTAATACGTTTTTTGACGCCAATATTATTCCTATATAGTAGATTTCATTACTTCATCGTCCCTCTGTGTTGACGGGGGCAGATATTTTGTTATCTCTATATCCTCCTTTATTGCACTGATATATTTTGCAGTTACTGAAGTGTAAATGTAGTGAAGTCCCTTGTCTATAGCCAGGGCCGATTATAGGGAGCGCACAAGGGGAACGTTCCCCGGGGCCTCCACCACCTACAACGTGAGGCACTAATATTGGGGGCACAGTGTGAGGCATTATTATTGGGGGCACAGTGTGAGGCATTATTATTGGGGGCACAGTGTGAGGCATTATTATTGGGGGCACAGTGCGTAGCACTAATATTGGGGGCACAGTGTGAGGCATTATTATTGGGGGCACAGTGTGAGGCATTATTATTGGGGGCACAGTGTGAGGCATTATTATTGGGGGCACAGTGCGTAGCACTAATATTGGGGGCACAGTGTGAGGCATTATTATTGGGGGCACAGTGTGAGGCATTATTATTGGGGGCACAGTGCGTAGCACTAATATTGGGGGCACAGTGTGAGGCATTATTATTGGGGGCACAGTGTGAGGCATTATTATTGGGGGCACAGTGTGTAGCACTAATATTGGGGGCACAGTGTGAGGCATTATTATTGGGGGCACAGTGTGAGGCATTATTATTGGGGGCACAGTGCGTAGCACTAATATTGGGGGTACAGTGTGAGGCATTATTATTGGGGGCACAGTGTGAGGCATTATTATTGGGGGCACAGTGTGAGGCATTATTATTGGGGGCACAGTGCGTAGCACTATTATTGGGGGCACAGTGCGTAGCACTATTATTGGGGGCACAATGCGTAGCACTGTTACTGGGGGCACAGTGTGTGGCATTATCAGTGGCAGCACAATATATAAAACTAATATTAAGGGCACAATGTGTCGCATTATTATTGGGTGCACAATCGATTGCACTAATATTAGGGGTACAATGTTCAGCACTATTATTCGGGGGGGCACAATGTATATTATTATTATCGGGGGGGGCACAATTTGTTGCACTAGTATTGGGGGCATAATGAGTAGCACTATGAATGCGGGCACAATGTAAAGTACTATTATTGGGGGCACATGTTTAGCACTATGTTTGGGGGCACAATGTGCAGTCATTCAGGGTGTGTGGAAAGCTGGGTAACAATCCCAATAGATGTAATGGCGCCTGTTAGTAACAATCACCCAGTGTCTGTCACCAAGAGAACTGAGAAAGATGAGAGGCCGCACACAGGAGACGCCCGGGTCAGGGGGGGGGGGGGGTGCAGTCGACTATAGAATATGGCGCGTCTCAAGCTTCGCCCCTCCGTGACTTGTTTTTTATTTTCTACTTCATTTCATTCATTCATCACATCTGGGTGATAACCAACCAGAAAACTCCCACAGGGCCCGTCACCCAGCTTTCCCAGAATCCGGAATGGTAACCCCTCTTATATCCCTTCTGCTTATTGGTTTTATATTATTAGACTTTTTATCCAGAGCAGATATTGAGGACATTGTCCGGCTCCGCACTACATCCTCCCTGCTATTCCATGTTCTATCGTATATTATCTTATTGCACGTCTCCCCTCCCCCACAGTAATGCTTATTGCACGTCTCCCCTCCCCCACAGTAATGCTTATTGCACGTCTCCCCTCCCCCACAGTAATGCTTATTGCACGTCTCCCCTCCCCCACAGTAATGCTTATTGCATTGTTGATGTTCCCGTTATAAATGATAACGGCTTTTTGCATTATTAAATCATAAGACGACGGCCGTTCAGGGAAGTTACAATCAACAATCTCTCCGCAGAGCAGACATTAGAGAAGTGCAGGATCAGCAAAGCTCCCGACCATTTCATTACAGCAAAGTGCAAAGCCCACGAAAATATCCTGCGTCTGGGGCTCGTATACTGCGGGGACCGGCACGAGGGGTATACAACATCTCCCGACACTAGCAGAGAAGATACTGCAGGACTATGGGGATCCTGGTCTCCCCTTTATTACCTCTGCGGCCCTAAAATATAATACAGGGACATATAACCAGGGGACATTTAATACGGGGACATATAACAAGGGGACATATAACAAGGGGACATATAACAGGGGACATTTAATACGGGGACATATAACAAGGGGACATATAACAGGGGACATTTAATACGGGGACATATAACAAGGGGACATATAATACGGGGACATATAACAAAGGGACATATAACAAGGGGACATATAACAAGGGGTCATATAACATGGGGACATATAACATGGGGACATATAACAAAGGGACATATAACAAAGGGACATATAACAAGGGGACATATAACAAGGGGACATATAACAGGGAGACATATAATAAGGGGACAGATAACACGGGGACATATAACAAGGGGACATATAACACGGGGATATATAACAAGGGGACATATAACACGGGGACATATAACACAGGGATATATAACACAGGGATATATAACAAGGGGACATATAACATGGGGACATATAACATGGGGACATATAACACGGGGACAAATAACCAGGGGACATTTAATACGGGGACATATAACAAGGGGACATATAACACGGGGACGTATAACAAGGGGACATATAACATAGGGACATATAACACGGGGATATATAACATTGGGACATATAACATGGGGACATATAACACGGGGACATATAACACGGGGACATATAACCAGGGGACATTTAATACGGGGACATATAACATGGGGACATATAACATGGGGACATATAACACGGGGACATATAACCAGGGGACATTTAATATGGGGACATATAACAAGGGGACATATAACAAGGGGACGTATAACAAGGGGATATATAACATGGGGACATATAACACGGGGACATATAACACGGGAACATTTAATACGGGGACATATAACAAGGGGATGTATAACACGGGGACATATAACAAGGGGACATATAACACAGGGACATATAACAAGGGGACATATAACAAGGGGACATATAACAAGGGGACAGATAACACGGGGACATATAACACGGGGACATATAACACGGGAACATTTAATACGGGGACATATAACAAGGGGATGTATAACACGGGGACATATAACAAGGGGACATATAACACGGGGACATATAACAAGGGGACGTATAACAAGGGGACATATAACTGCCTGAAGCATTAACGGGTTAGAATAGATCATAAATGTTTGATCAGTGGGGGTCCAACTTCTAATACCCTCCAATCATCAGAATGAAGGACCTATGGATGGGCCATCAATGTTTATCTATGAGCCCCTTTTTTCTGATCATCAGCGGGGGTCCTGGGGTTTAAATCCCCTCCAAAGAATTGACCATGAGGCTGGGTTCACACGACCTATTTTCAGACGTAAAATGTAGCTAGCATGTGCACATACCCTGATGAATGTTTCACTCCCGGAAGCCCCTTTATCTTCCATCTGATGTCTATCGTTACAATGTATTAGTCAATGTATCCAATCCATCAGCAGCAGCACAGATCTCTCTCCTGTACTGGTAGTTTGTTACAATGTAGCATTGGAGGTGAAATGTAGCAGTCGGGAGTTCAGGGTGTTGAGGCCATAGTGGATTGTCTAGACTGGACACAAATGTAGCAGATTCTCAGCTGTGAGGTGTATTGGGTCAGAATGGTTTCACTCACTTTGCAGCAAGCAGAGATCTTGATAAGGAATTGAAACAAAGTCTATTAGAATGCTGCAGAACTTGTCATTCTACATTGATTGACATAAAGCCCCTATAGCTAGAAGGTCATGGCCACTGTCCTCTGCTGATCTCTACTCATTATGAGCTGAGCCGCTGGTCGCCCGGATGTACGGTACAACGGCGTCCATATGTAACAGGCCTGAGCTCATGTGCTGCGTCTGGAGCTTTGCCTCCAGCGAGGGGCCCGGCCTGAACTCATCAGCTCCGAAGAGGAAAAGCGATCCTCAGAAGACCTTGAGTGTTGTCCCATATAGCGGCTGACGCTGCGTCCTCAGAGGACCTTGAGTGTTGTCCCATATAGCGGCTGACGCTGCGTCCTCAGAGGACCTTGAGTGTTGTCCCATATAGCGGCTGATATAGTGGCTGACGCTGCGTCCTCAGAGGACCTTGAGTGTTGTCCCATATAGCGGCTGACGCTGCATCCTCAGAAGACCTCGAGTGTTGTCCCATATAGCGGCTGACGCTGCGTCCTCAGAGGACCTTGAGTGTTGTCCCATATAGCGGCTGATGCTGCGTCCTCAGAAGACCTCGAGTGTTGTCCCTTATAGCGGCTGACGCTGCGTCCTCAGAAGACCTTGAGTGTTGTCCCATAATGCGGCTGACGCTGCGTCCTCAGAAGACCTTGAGTGTTGTCCCATATAGCGGCTGACGCTGGGTCCTCAGAAGACCTTGAGTGTTGTCCAATATAGCGGCTGACGCTGCGTCCTCAGAAGACCTTGAGTGTTGTCCCATATAGCGGCTGACGCTGCGTCCTCAGAGGACCTTGAGTGTTGTCCCATATAGCGGCTGACGCTGCGTCCTCAGAAGACCTTGAGTGTTGTCCCATAATGCGGCTGACGCATCGTCCTCAGAGGACCTTGAGTGTTGTCCCATATAGCGGCTGACGCTGGGTCCTCAGAAGACCTTGAGTGTTGTCCCATATAGCGGCTGACACTGCGTCCTCAGAGGACCTTGAGTGTTGTCCCATATAGCGGCTGACGCTGCGTCCTCAGAAGACCTCGAGTGTTGTCCCATATAGCGGCTGACGCTGCGTCCTCAGAGGACCTTGAGTGTTGTCCCATATAGCGGCTGACGCTGGGTCCTCAGAAGACCTTGAGTGTTGTCCCATATAGCGGCTGACACTGCGTCCTCAGAGGACCTTGAGTGTTGTCCCATATAGCGGCTGATGCTGCGTCCTCAGAAGACCTCGAGTGTTGTCCCTTATAGCGGCTGACGCTGCGTCCTCAGAAGACCTTGAGTGTTGTCCCATAATGCGGCTGACGCTGCGTCCTCAGAAGACCTTGAGTGTTGTCCCATATAGCGGCTGACGCTGGGTCCTCAGAAGACCTTGAGTGTTGTCCAATATAGCGGCTGACGCTGCGTCCTCAGAAGACCTTGAGTGTTGTCCCATATAGCGGCTGACGCTGCGTCCTCAGAGGACCTTGAGTGTTGTCCCATATAGCGGCTGACGCTGCGTCCTCAGAAGACCTTGAGTGTTGTCCCATAATGCGGCTGACGCATCGTCCTCAGAGGACCTTGAGTGTTGTCCCATATAGCGGCTGACGCTGGGTCCTCAGAAGACCTTGAGTGTTGTCCCATATAGCGGCTGACACTGCGTCCTCAGAGGACCTTGAGTGTTGTCCCATATAGCGGCTGACGCTGCGTCCTCAGAAGACCTTGAGTGTTGTCCCATATAGCGGCTGACGCTGCGTCCTCAGAAGACCTCGAGTGTTGTCCCATATAGCGGCTGACGCTGCGTCCTCAGAGGACCTTGAGTGTTGTCCCATATAGCGGCTGACGCTGGGTCCTCAGAAGACCTTGAGTGTTGTCCCATATAGCGGCTGACACTGCGTCCTCAGAGGACCTTGAGTGTTGTCCCATATAGCGGCTGACGCTGTGTCCTCAGAAGACCTTGAGTGTTGTCCCATATAGCGGCTGACACTGCGTCCTCAGAGGACCTTGAGTGTTGTCCCATATAGCGGCTGATGCTGCGTCCTCAGAAGACCTCGAGTGTTGTCCCTTATAGCGGCTGACGCTGCGTCCTCAGAAGACCTTGAGTGTTGTCCCATAATGCGGCTGACGCTGCGTCCTCAGAAGACCTCGAGTGTTGTCCCATATAGCGGCTGACACTGCGTCCTCAGAGGACCTTGAGTGTTGTCCCATATAGCGGCTGACGCTGCGTCCTCAGAAGACCTTGAGTGTTGTCCCATATAGCGGCTGACGCTGCGTCCTCAGAAGACCTCGAGTGTTGTCCCATATAGCGGCTGACGCTGCGTCCTCAGAGGACCTTGAGTGTTGTCCCATATAGCGGCTGACGCTGGGTCCTCAGAAGACCTTGAGTGTTGTCCCATATAGCGGCTGACACTGCGTCCTCAGAGGACCTTGAGTGTTGTCCCATATAGCGGCTGACGCTGCGTCCTCAGAAGACCTTGAGTGTTGTCCCATATAGCGGCTGACGCTGCGTCCTCAGAGGACCTTGAGTGTTGTCCCATATAGCGGCTAACGCTGCGTCCTCAGAGGACCTTGAGTGTTGTCCCATATAGCGGCTGACGCTGCGCGGATAATCAGGTTGTCAGGGCGAGAGATTCTTCATAAATCGGATTGTAAGATTTCCGTAATTAACATAATCTTCAGACCCAGTGACAAATAAACCCGAGAACTGAAACTGCGACGCCGGAAGGACATGGAGCGCGCTCAGCGTTACCGCGATATGTCCTCAAGATCCGCGGGACAGAGGAGCTCCCCATGCAGCTGATATCAGGGGAAGGGGCAGCCCGGGGGCCCAACAGCCGAGGGGTCTCATAGGTCCCGCACCATTGATAGCAGGGCCCGGTCTTCTACAAGCTTTCCCAGCATGCCCTGCAGTCTGCAGCCTCCTCAGCAGCTGGGGGCCACAGTCTCAGGAGGTCTCAATAAAGGAAGGGACAATCTTGTTTACATTCAGAGCCTGAGATGTTTGTTACAATTCACAATTTACTGAGCGACCCATATATAATATATATTATACAACAAAAAACTCTTGAAGACATGATGCCGGATTGCGTTGGTCATTACGCCGCCCGCCGCAGCATAGACCGCCGCCATCATCGCCATCGGCTATAGGACTGTAGTCCGGCAGTTTCTGCTGATTTCTCGATGAATCTTTGAGGGTTTTGTTTCCAGTTTGTCGCTGAGCTGCAGCCAAGTTTCATGACTGTTTCACTGTTGTGTTTTTTTCGACACCGCGTTGTCATATCTGCAAACTGTGAAATAGAGCGGAACGACCGGAACCTGCTCATCGCCACCAATATCTGCAGCGCAACGAATAACTCCTGTACTCCCCACCCCCCCACTACTGGGGATCGAGGCCTTCACTGCATAATGGGGGCCACTCCGGGGAGCTCAGGGGCCAAGTAATCTCAGCTCGTTCTTAATTGGTCCCAAGGGTGAAGAAGTCGTCATTGCTGCAGAAAACTCGCGGTGTATTTACATAAGTCCGGATTTTTGCAGCTTTTTTTGCTGCAATTTTCATCATCTCTGCAGAACCGCGACCGTTTTTACAAACATATAAAAAAAAAACACAGCGAAAACCGCACCAAAAACAAGTCATGTAAATGCACCTGTACCCTGAGATACCAGCACAGAAAACATCCAGGATTGAGGAACATAAACGCTGACGTCCTACCAGATCATAGACCTCTTACCTCTGCTAGCTGTCAGTGAATAGGAGTCAGCATTATTTCAGAGAATTAGATATCTCAGAGCTAAAAGCTGAAGACGCATGGTGCTAGGAAAAGCTGTGGGGTCATTTTCATTTTAGAGATCAGGGGAGGGGGGTTCCACCCCATGGAGCACTGCGATGTCCGATGTCTACAACATGTCGAAATGTATCAGTCTGGAGTCCAGGCAGTTTACTCCACAGACGATTGTCTAGACTGGATACATTTGTAACGAACGTTCAGCTGTGAGATCTGTACAGGTTTAACCTCTGCATGTAAGCAGCTTGTTTTCATTGACCGACAGCAAGCAGAGATCTAGAAAATGGTAGAAAATTTAAACAAAGTCGATTAGAAAGTTGCATTGTACAAAGATTTACAGAAGGCTGTAACATGTTTGATATTGGAAAGATATCAGGATGACTGGGGTGGGGGTTTTGTTACATCTTTGCGTTCATGCCCAGCTCAACCACTGCAAGCAGAGATCCTGAAAATGGTGAGGAAATGTTAGGAATTTGCAGAACTGGCTCCAGAGCTGTAGCTGGAAGGTCCTGGCCGTGACTCTGATAAACCCGGGGTCACCAGGGGTCCCAAGTTGTGGTCTAAGATCTCGCTGTGCAGGATCTCTGATCTCCGTGATTTCTATACTAAGTGTCGTGCCATTGTATCGTTGTGTAATCAGCGTCGCATGTCACTGCTTCTCTATCCGTGGGTCATTGTACTGGAGGCGGATCACACGGATAATATCGACTATAAAGGTATGTTCACACAGAGTGATTTCGGCTGTTTTTCGGGCCGTAAACGCCCGAAAAATCGGAAGCAGAACGCCTCCAAACATCTGCCTATTCATTACAATGAGAAAAACGGCGTTCTGTTCCGATGGGCCATTTTATTACACGGCCATTTTTCATTGACCCTAGAAAATAGCTAAAAAAACGGCGAAAATCGCGAGTGGCTTAGAAAACGTCTGAAAATCTGGCGCTGTTTTCCCTTGAAAACAGCTCCTGATTTTCAGACGTTTTTTAACAACTCGCGTTTTTCATGGCGTATTTTACGGACGTTATTGGATCTGTTTTTCAATGGAGTCAATGAAAAACAGCTCCAAAAATTTCCCAAGAAGTGACATGCACGTCTTTTTCACGGGCGTCTTTTATGCGCCGTCTTTTGACAGCGACGCGTAAAATTATATCTCTTGGGGACAGAACATCGTAAAACCCATTGCAAGCAACGGCCTGATGTTTGTTGGCGTAATGGAGTCGTTTTTTCAGGCGTAATTTGAGACGTAAAGCGCCCGAATTACATCTGAAAACAGTGCGTGTGAACATACCCTGATTCTGCAGAAAGTTACCAAAATAACACAACTTACACTCGTCCCCTGCCCTGGACCATCGCTATTAAAGGGTAACTCCACCCAGAAATACATGTCCCCCTGAGGCACTATGTTATCCACGGGATTCGTTGTCGATGAGATCCTCGATGGTCGTGCGCTGGTTTTGAAGCTTCATCCAGTACCGGTGACAACCATGATAATAAATGTGTAGTTGTCATAGCTCCGCCCCTTTTATTGGCATCTTCATTGAATAATTCCATATGTCTTGGATTGTAACTGTTTCGCCCAAACAATTCTTGGTTTTCAAGGAGCTTAGACGAGGGGTTGGGGGAGGGGCTACTATTCGGTTACTTCATTGTCTTTTCCAATGAGATCTCCCGGTTAGAGCGTAATCATTGTATAATGGAAAGTTCTGCTACTTTCTACTAGACTTTCCATTTCTTCACTATCTTCAGTGAGAAAGTGGTAACCGGGCATTTTAGAAGTAGGACATTTGCGCCATTTTAACCTCCAGCCTTGAACCTACGTCTTATTAATGCGACCCCATTGTCTTGTTCTCATGGGCGACATGGAGAATTCTATGACAATAAATACGATCTTACTCTCCGGAAACATATTGCGCGGCTCCGGGTACGATCTTCCTCCCGGCTCCTACAGACTGCTGAATGAGCACCAGCTGCCGGCCGCAGACATGACATAAATTACACACTAAAAATATCAAAAAGATTAGAGGTGACCTCATTTTCTTCAACAGCCGAAAAATAATCCCCCGTCTCCGTGTTTGTGCATGTTACAGGCAGCGACGTAGTCGAGCGCGGCCGATCACGTTATTATAATATTCAGAAACCTCAACGCGGCAGAGGCCGGGGCCACAAAGACAGAGCGTTAAGGCCTCGTGCACACAATGATATGATCACGACTGTGGCTCCTATTCTGTGGGTCTGCACTCCACCTCCATGTGGCTCGGATTTTGTATGGAGACGTTCACACGCTGTATTATGGGGTGACCCTGCCTAGGAGCATTGTCTCTAGGGGAAAATAGGGCGGCACACACAGTAGGGTACTCGTCTGTAATACAGACCCATAGCCACTGGGCATTTACCCAAAAAATGGTAACGGAATGCCCACCATCTTATCAGCCCCCATGCCATATCAGCCCCCCATGCAGTATAATGCCCACCCCCCCCCCGCAATATCAGCCCCCCATACAGTATAATGCCCCCATATGTGCATAATAGAAAAAGAGCAGAATTACTTACCTATCCCCGTTCCCACGTCGGGTGCAGGATCCTTCGCCTCCTCCAGTCTGTGCTATGAGTGACTCGGCGCAGACAGGCGCGATGATGTCGCTACATCCCGCCAGCCTGCGTCGAGCCCCTCAGGGCACAGTGAATGCTGGATCAAGGAGACGTCAGCTCCTTGCTCCAGCATTGAATGAAACCGGGACCTCGGTGAGTGACTCGCGACCCCCCGGAGGTCTTCACACGAACCCCCAGGGTGACGCGACCCACAGTTTGTATTGTGTTGTATTGTGCAGTTTGCGGTGGAGAGAGGAGGTGGGGCTGTAATTTAACGCCCACCCCCCTATCCACCGCAAACAGCACAGTACAATACAACACAATACATTATAAGGCAATACAACGCAATACATTACATTACATTACAAGCCAACACAATACAATAAAACACAATACATTACATTACAGACTCTGCAGCTCACCTGGAGTCCTCCGCACCGACTCTTCCACTGCACAGGCTGTAAGACGTGTCACGTGACAACACGGTCACATGGTACACTAAGTGTACCATGTGACCGTAACCAGGAAGTGCCGGCTTCACGGCACAGAAAATGTATTTAACATGTATGTGGTATGGCAAGAGGGGCCGGCGACAACCGCGACCGCTGCGACCCCTATAGCTACGCCACTAAATATATCCAGAGATCATACAAAGTATCCAGAGATCATACATTATATCCAGAGATCATACATTATATCCAGAGATCATACATTATATCCAGAGATCATATATTATATCCAGAGATTATACATTATATCCAGAGATTATACAATATATCCAGAGATCATACATTATATCCAGAGATCATACATTATATCCAGAGATCATACATTATATCCAGAGATTATACATTATATCCAGAGATCATACATTATATCCAGAGATCATACATTATATCCAGAGATCATACATTATATCCAGAGATTATACATTATATCCAGAGATTATACATTATATCCAGAGATCATACATTATATCCAGAGATCATACATTATATCCAGAGATCATACATTATATCCAGAGATCATACATTATATCCAGAGATCATACAAAGTATCCAGAGATCATACATTATATCCAGAGATCATACATTATATCCAGAGATCATACATTATATCCAGAGATCATACAAAGTATCCAGAGATCATACAAAGTATCCAGAGATCATACATTATATCCAGAGATCATACATTATACCCAGAGATCATACATTATACCCAGAGATTATACATTATATCCAGAGATCACACATTATATCCAGAGATCATACATTATATCCAGAGATCATACATTATACCCAGAGATCATACATTATATCCAGAGATCATACATTATATCCAGAGATCATACATTATATCCAGAGATCATACATTATATCCAGAGATCATACATTATACCCAGAGATCATACATTATATCCAGAGATCATACATTATATCCAGAGATCATACATTATACCCAGAGATCATACATTATATCCAGAGATCATACATTATATCCAGAGATTATACATTGTATCCAGAGATCATACATTATATCCAGAGATCATACATTATACCCAGAGATCATACATTATATCCAGAGATCATACATTATATCCAGAGATCATACATTATATCCAGAGATCATACATTATATCCAGAGATCATACATTATATCCAGAGATCATACATTATATCCAGAGATCATACAATGTATCCAGAGATCATACATTACTTCCAGAGATCATACAAAGTATCCAGAGATTATACATTATATCCAGAGATCATACATTATATCCAGAGATCATACATTATATCCAGAGATCATACAAAGTATCCAGAGATTATACATTATATCCAGAGATCATACATTATATCCAGAGATCATACATTATATCCAGAGATCATTCAATATATCCAGAGATTATACATTATATCCAGAGATTATACATTATATCCAGAGATTATACATTATATCCAGAGATTATACATTATATCCAGAGATCATACATTATATCCAGAAATCATATATTATATCCAGAGATCATACATTATATCCAGAGATCATACATTATATCCAGAGATCACACATTATATCCAGAGATCATACATTATATCCAGAGATCATACATTATATCCAGAGATCATACATTATATCCAGAGATTATACATTATATCCAGAGATCATACATTATATCCAGAGATCATACAATGTATCCAGAGATCATACATTATATCCAGAGATCATACAAAGTATCCAGAGATTATACATTATATCCAGAGATCATACATTATATCCAGAGATCATACATTATATCGAGAGATCATACATTATATCCAGAGATCATACAATGTATCCAGAGATCATACATTATATCCAGAGATTATACATTATATCCAGAGATTATACATTATATCCAGAGATCATACATTATACCCAGAGATCATACATTATATCCAGAGATCATACATTATATCCAGAGATTATACATTATATCCAGAGATCATACATTATATCCAGAGATCATACATTATATCCAGAGATCATACAATGTATCCAGAGATCATACAAAGTATCCAGAGATTATACATTATATCCAGAGATTATACATTATATCCAGAGATCATACAATGTATCCAGAGATCATACATTATATCCAGAGATCATACATTATATCCAGAGATTATACATTATATCCAGAGATCATACATTATATCCAGAGATTATACATTATATCCAGAGATCATACATTATATCCAGCGATCATACATTATATCCAGAGATTATACATTATATCCAGAGATCATACATTATATCCAGAGATCATACAATGTATCCAGAGATCATACATTATATCCAGAGATCATACAAAGTATCCAGAGATTATACATTATATCCAGAGATCATACATTATATCCAGAGATCATACATTATATCCAGAGATCATACAATGTATCCAGAGATCATACATTATATCCAGAGATCATACATTATATCCAGAGATTATACATTATATCCATAGATCATACATTATATCCAGTGATCATACATTATATCCAGAGATTATACATTATATCCAGAGATCATACATTATATCCAGAGATCATACATTATATCCAGAGATCATACATTATATCCAGAGATCATACATTATATCCAGAGATTATACATTATATCCAGAGATCATACATTATATCCAGAGATTATACAAAGTATCCAGAGATCATACATTATATCCAGAGATCACACATTATATCCAGAGATCATACATTATATCCAGAGATCATACATTATATCCAGAGATTATACATTGTATCCAGAGATCATACAATGTATCCAGAGATCATACATTATATCCAGAGATCATTCAATATATCCAGAGATTATACATTATATCCAGAGATCATACAATGTATCCAGAGATCATACATTATATCCAGAGATCATACAAAGTATCCAGAGAGTATACATTATATCCAGAGATCATACATTATATCCAGAGATCATACATTATATCCAGAGATCATACAAAGTATCCAGAGATCATACATTATATCCAGAGATCATACATTATATCCAGAGATCATACATTATATCCAGAGATCATACATTATATCCAGAAATCATACATTATATCCAGAGATCATACATTATATCCAGAGATCATACATTATATCCAGAGATCATACTTTATATCCAGAGATCATACAAAGTATCCAGAGATTATACATTATATCCAGAGATCATACATTATATCCAGAGATCATACATTATATCCAGAGATCATACAAAGTATCCAGAGATTATACATTATATCCAGAGATTATACATTATATCCAGAGATCATACATTATATCCAGAGATCATTCAATATATCCAGAGATTATACATTATATCCAGAGATTATACATTATATCCAGAGATTATACATTATATCCAGAGATCACACATTATATCCAGAG
The DNA here is from genome assembly GCF_050947455.1 of Rhinoderma darwinii. Taxonomy (NCBI): domain Eukaryota; kingdom Metazoa; phylum Chordata; class Amphibia; order Anura; family Rhinodermatidae; genus Rhinoderma; species Rhinoderma darwinii. The sequence goes on from NW_027461825.1 coordinate 126,840, forward strand.
ATCATACATTATATCCAGAGATTATACATTATATCCAGAGATTATACATTATATCCAGAGATTATACATTATATCCAGAGATTATACATTATATCCAGAAATCATACATTATATCCAGAGATCATACATTATATCCAGAGATCATACATTATATCCAGAGATCATACATTATATCCAGAGATCATACATTATATCCAGAGATTATACATTATATCCAGAGATCATACAATGTATCCAGAGATCATACATTATATCCAGAGATCATACAAAGTATCCAGAGATTATACATTATATCCAGAGATCATACATTATATCCAGAGTACATACATTATATCCAGAGATCATACAATGTATCCAGAGATCATACATTATATCCAGAGATCATACATTATATCCAGAGATTATACATTATATCCAGAGATCATACAATGTATCCAGAGATCATACATTATATCCAGAGATTATACATTATATCCAGAGATTATACATTATATCCAGAGATCATACAATGTATCCAGAAATCATACATTATATCCAGAGATCATACATTATATACAGAGATCATACATTATATCCAGAGATCATACATTATATCCAGAGATCATACATTATATCCAGAGATTATACATTATATCCAGAGATCATACATTATATCCAGAGATCATACATCATATCCAGAGATTATACATTATATCCAGAGATCATACATTATATCCATCGATCATACATTATATCCAGAGATTATACATTATATCCAGAGATCATACATTATATCCAGAGATCATACATTATATCCAGAGATCATACATTATATTCAGAGATCATACAATGTATCCAGAGATCATACATTATATCCAGAGATCATACAAAGTATCCAGAGATTAAACATTATATCCAGAGATCATACATTATATCCAGAGATCATACATTATATCCAGAGATCATACATTATATCCAGAGATCATACAATGTATCCAGAGATCATACATTATATCCAGAGATCATACATTATATCCAGAGATTATACATTATATCCAGAGATCATACATTATATCCAGAGATCATACATTATATCCAGAGATTATACATTATATCCAGAGATCATACATTATATCCAGAGATCATACATTATATCCAGAGATTATACATTATATCCAGAGATCATACATTATATCCAGAGATTATACAAAGTATCCAGAGATCATACATTATATCCAGAGATCACACATTATATCCAGAGATCATACATTATATCCAGAGATCATACAATGTATCCAGAGATCATACATTATATCCAGAGATCATACAAAGTATCCAGAGAGTATACATTATATCCAGAGAGTATACATTATATCCAGAGATCATACATTATATCCAGAGATCATACATTATATCCAGAGATCATACAAAGTATCCAGAGATTATACATTATATCCAGAGATCATACATTATATCCAGAGATCATACATTATATCCAGAGATCATACATTATATCCAGAGATCATACAAAGTATCCAGAGATCATACATTATATCCAGAGATCATACATTATATCCAGAGATCATACATTATATCCAGAGATCATACAAAGTATCCAGAGATCATACATTATATCCAGAGATTATACATTATATCCAGAGATCATACATTATATCCAGAGATCATTCAATATATCCAGAGATTATACATTATATCCAGAGATTATACATTATATCCAGAGATTATACATTATATCCAGAGATCATACATTATATCCAGAAATCATACATTATATCCAGAGATCATACATTATATCCAGAGATCATACATTATATCCAGAGATCACACATTATATCCAGAGATCATACATTATATCCAGAGATCATACATTATATCCAGAGATTATACATTATATCCAGAGATCATACATTATATCCAGAGATCATACAATGTATCCAGAGATCATACATTATATCCAGAGATCATACAATGTATCCAGAGATCATACAATGTATCCAGAGATCATACAATGTATCCAGAAATCATACATTATATCCAGAGATCATACATTATATCCAGAGATCATACATTATATCCAGAGATCATACATTATATCCAGAGATCATACATTATATCCAGAGATCATACATTGTATCCAGAGATCATACATTGTATCCAGAGATCATACATTATATCCAGAGATCATACATTATATCCAGAGATCATACATTATATCCAGAGATCATACATTATATCCAGAGATCATACATTATATCCAGAGATCATACATTATATCCAGAGATCATACAATATATCCAGAAATCATACATTATATCCAGAGACCATACATTATATCCAGAGATCATACATTATATCCAGAGATCATACATTATATCCAGAGATCATACATTATATCCAGAGATTATACATTATATCCAGAGACCATACATTATATCCAGAGATCATACATTATATCCAGAGATCATACATTATATCCAGAGATCATACATTATATCCAGAGATCATACATTATATCCAGAGATCATACATTATATCCAGAGATCATACATTATATCCAGAGATCATACATTATATCCAGAGATCATACATTATATCCAGAGATAATACATTATACCCAGAGATTATACATTATATCCAGAGATCACACATTATATCCAGAGATCATACATTATATCCAGAGATCATACAAAGTATCCAGAGATCATACATTATATCCAGAGATCATACATTATACCCAGAGATCATACATTATATCCAGAGATCATACATTATATCCAGAGATCATACATTATATCCAGAGATTATACATTATATCCAGAGATCATACATTATATCCAGAGATCATACATTATATCCAGAGATCATACATTATACCCAGAGATCATACATTATATCCAGAGATCATACATTATATCCAGAGATCATACAAAGTATCCAGAGATCATACAAAGTATCCAGAGATCATACATTATATCCAGAGATCATACAATGTATCCAGAGATCATACATTATATCCAGAGATCATACATTATATCCAGAGATCATACATTATACCCAGAGATCATACATTATATCCAGAGATCATACATTATATCCAGAGATCATACATTATATCCAGAGATCATACATTATATCCAGAGATCATACATTATATCCAGAGATTATACATTATATCCAGAGATCATACATTATATCCAGAGATCACACATTATATCCAGAGATCACACAATGTATCCAGAGATCATACATTATATCCAGAGATTATACATTATATCCAGAGATCATACATTATATCCAGAGATTATACAAACATACAAAGCATCTATAATATATTCAGAGAACATATTGGATCTGCTCTGATTGGATCATTTTACGTGTTTGTCATTGGCTGTCAGTGCAGGATCTTTTGGTCAGTAAATCAGGAGAATCTGTATCATTTCACTCATCTGAACTCCCCAGTATGGCTGCCCATCACCCAGCTTTCCTAAAAACAGATAACAGACAAATATTTTTTACCAAGGACCTGACATTTCTTGTATATTTAGGGGGGGCACTCTTGGATATTGATATGGATGACGATACTGTGCTTGTGCTCCTTCCTCTACTTGCAGCCTCTTACCTGTGATAATTGATGTTTTTTGCTCATCACCTGAATACTTAACAAGGCGATACCTGCTCATTACAGCCCGTGGCGTCCTCTCCGAGACAAATTTAGCTGCAATAAATATGTACAGTAATTAGGTGATTAACGGTGATTTGCATACGTGGAATAATGGCGGCCAGTCTCCAGCATCTTCATATATCCGATGTCAGTCTGTCTCTCCAGCGGTTCGCGCGCTCTTCATCGTCAGCGGTTACACGTTGCCATTTAATTACAGTTTTCGTGACACATTTTAATACCTTGTCATTTACATTGATTATAGAGGTGAAGAATGTTCTGCGCAGGGGGAACTCTGACACCAATGAAGGATTTCCATAGAAGTCGCTATCGTATAGGTATTAGTGCAAGAAGACATCACATGGGAGTCTAAAAAAAACTATAGCCCTTACCAGGGGCGGGGCCGTGACAACTGCCAATCAAGGATATGTGTGACCACAGTGGATGTCATGAAGCACTCGTCCCAATGTAAAATGTACAAGAGAAATAAGCTAAGATTTAGGAGTTCCCCTTTAAGATATTTAATCTTTTCTGAGTTTGTACGCTGTCTCTTTGGTTGTTTATCATTTTTATGGGCAGGATGGACTGTGGTTCTGGGCGGCCGCCGCCGCCGCCGCTGCTGTGATGTCACAGATTATAAAAGGTAAAAGTGATAAAAGTTGTCAGTGCAGCAGGAAGTAATTTATATAAAAAACAGCACCGACCAAGTCCCTTAATGGACCCCAATATCTGCTCGGGGTGGAAAAGGAACCTTTTGGTCCCCCTACGCTGTTGAGGCCCCAGGTTTGCCGGATTGTTTGCCCCTGCAGACCACTCCGTCCTGGGATGGGAGCATCATGTGGTTGGAAGTAATTCCTATCACTGTGGGGGAGGGGAGAACACCATTGACCCTGTTATGGGCTTAGGGTAGATGGGTGACCTCTGCTGACGGGGGCTGAGGTCCGTCCTGGGAGCAGTGCACAGTGGTCCCTGTGGGCTACTATGGCCCTGGGCACTCCTGAATTGCCCACCCACTCAGTTTGCCCCTGCCAGGGAGGGTTACCAAGTTTGGTTGTCAGTGGACCATGTAGTAATCCCCATCATTGACACCTCCACTACTGGACCCCCCAATATCTGCGTGTTGTGGGGCTCCACGGTCGCTGTATTTCCTATCTATCTACAAGACTGCCCAGAATATGAGCAGCTGCAAAGATCCAATTACCATCTGTAGATCGGGAGGTGAACGCTGTCGCTGCTGCGCCTCCTGCGTCTCGTTCTCTCCATTATTACCTGCGGCCTCGGTCTCTTAATGGCGGCAGCCGGCCGCTCGTCTCTCGTGTTACATTTGGGAGGACGACGCTTTATAACAGTTCTCGCTGCGCTTTCAGCAATTCCAGCAGAGAATTAAAGGCTCCAGACATTCCGCTCCATTAGGGTTTGGCCGCCGTCCAAAATCTGCTTCAATGTGGAAATGCATCGGGGTCGAGGCGCAGAAACCTCCATAAACAATAGAATCCTAATGATATAAGAGAGACGACTCCACCTGCGGACGGGGGAAGCTTCTGTATTATACAACAATCCGAAGAACGCACGAAAAACAGCAAACGCCGGTCAATCAGACACATCAACGCCGGACAATCAGGCACATCAACGCCGGACAATCAGGCACATCAACGCCGGACAATCAGACACATCAACGCCGGACAATCAGACACATCAACGCCGGACAATCAGACACATCAACGCCGGACAATCAGGCACATCAACGCCGGACAATCAGGCACATCAACGCCGGACAATCAGACACATCAACGCCGGACAATCAGGCACATCAACGCCGGACAATCAGACACATCAACGCCGGACAATCAGACACATCAACGCCGGACAATCAGACACATCAACGCCTGATATAACTCAGGATCAGTACAGGATAAGTAATGTAATGTATGTACACAGTGACTCCACCAGCAGAATAGTGAGTGCAGCTCTGGAGTATAATACAGGATGTAACTCCGGATCAGTACAGGATAAGTAATGTATGTACACAGTGACGCCACCAACAGAATAGTGAGTGCAGCTCTGGAGTATAATACAGGATATAACTCAGGATCAGTACAGGATAAGTAATGTAATGTATGTACACAGTGACTCCACCAGTAGAATAGTGAGTGCAGCTCTGGAGTATAATACAGGATATAACTCAGGATCAGTACAGGATAAGTAATGTAATGTATGTACACAGTGACTCCACCAGCAGAATAGTGAGTGCAGCTCTGGAGTATAATACAGGATATAACTCAGGATCAGTACAGGATAAGTTATGTAATGTATGTACACAGTGACTCCACCAGCAGAATAGTGAGTGCAGCTCTGGAGTATAATACAGGATGTAACTCAGGATCAGTACAGGATAAGTAATGTAATGTATGTACACAGTGACTCCACCAGCAGAATAGTGAGTGCAGCTCTGGAGTATAATACAGGATATAACTCAGGATCAGTGCAGGATAAGTAATGTAATGTATGTACACAGTGACTCCACCAGCAGAATAGTGAGTGCAGCTCTGGAGTATAATACAGGATGTAACTAAGGATCAGTACAGGATAAGTAATGTATGTACACAGAGACCGCAGTTTATGGAGGTTCATACTATATGTGAACTGTATAATAGGGATCTTACACTATTAGTATATACATTGCCTCTTATGCTATATGTATGCGTTTCTCGCATTCTTTGTACATAAACTTCTGAATTATGTTATTTTATCATTTCTGGGGAGGAGGGGTGTCATCATTTGGGGTGTACTCCATTAATCTCATTGCTCCGTGTTGTCTGTATCCTGGGTGCCCCCTTTGTGTCACCACTCTTGTTCTCCATATCACCATATTCCAGTCCTGGGTGCCGTGCTGACCCTCGGCTCGCTGCATAATCGCTGTACAGGTGGAGAGGTCTTCAATTTCTCAGTGACAATGCCAATAACTCACGCTGGACGGGTAAATAGCACTTCTATCTCGGTGTTACACATGACCGCACCCGTCAGCGCTGAGTCTCCTTGGAATTCGAACACGGATTGAGGATGTGATGCTTCTACTCGGAAATTGCTGCTCATTTCTTGTAAAATCTGGAGATATTTGGTGTTTTATTAGAATCGTATCTACAACAGCATGAAGGAAGAGTAAAGGGGTTTTACACGGGGCGATTATTGGGCAGATCATTAGATCATAGAACGCTCGTTGCCGATAATTGTCCTTTATAAACAAGGCAGCGATCAGCAGATAAACGGACAAACGCTGGATCATCCGCTGATCGTATCGTTTTAAATAAGTAAAATATTCTGGTTGTCGTCAGCACATCCTGGTGTGCAAACAGGGAGCCGCGCTGCCGACATGATGATAATGTACGGGGACAAGGGATCGGAGTAACGAGCGCTCCTCCCGATTCATAGCTCCGTGTGACAGAAGCAAACGAGCGCCGATCAATGATGTCTCGTTTATTAGCGCTCGCTGCACCGGCCAATTATCAGCCAGTGTAAAAGGGCCATAAGATAGAGAAGACCAGGGGTAAATATAAGGGGTGCAAAGGTTGTGGTCACACTCAGGCCCTGCAACCCCCATTATCACCGTGTGTTATCTGTGGTGTTACATAGGACTGCAGGTAACATCTACTACATTATCTGTACTCAGAGAGCTATCACTGTGTTATCTGTGGTGTTACATAGGACTGCAGGTGACACTACTACATTATCTGTATTCAGATTTTATCACTGTGTTATCTGTGGTGTTACATAGGACTGCAGGTGACACTACTACATTATCTGTAATCAGAGAGTTATCACTGTGTTATCTGTAGTGTTACATAGGACTGCAGGTAACACTACTACATTATCTGTACTCAGAGAGTTATCACTTTGTTATCTGTGGTGTTACATAGGACTGCAGGTAACACTACTACATTATCTGTACTCAGAGAGTTAGCACTGTGTTATCTGTGGTGTTACATAGGACTGCAGGTAACACTACTACATTATCTGTACTCAGAGAGTTATCACTTTGTTATCTGTGGTGTTACATAGGACTGCAGGTAACACTACTACATTATCTGTACTCAGAGAGTTATCACTGTGTGTTATCTGTGGTGTTACATAGGACTGCAGGTAACATCTACTACATTATCTGTACTCAGAGAGTTATCACTGTGTTATGTGTGGTGTTACATAGGACTGCAGGTAACATCTTCTACATTATCTGTACTCAGATTGTTATCACTGTGTTATCTGTGGTGTTACATAGGACTGCAGGTGACACTACTACATTATCTGTAATCAGAGAGTTATCACTGTGTGATTGTGGTGTTACATAGGACTGCAGGTAACACTACTACATGATCTGTAATCAGAGAGTTATCACTGTGTTATCTGTGGTGTTACATAGGACTGCAGGTAACATCTACTACATTATCTGTACTCAGAGAGTTATCACTGTGTTATCTGTGGTGTTACATAGGACTGCAGGTAACACTACTACATTATCTGTAATCAGAGAGTTATCACTGTGTTATCTGTGGTGTTACATAGGACTGCAGAGTTTGTTAGATACAGTTATATTGTGTACCTCTGGTGTCCGGATCTCTGGTCGTCGACTGCTTTTATTACTAGTTACTCTTGGCTGAACGTCTCTGTAGTTCGGGTCAAGGAGAGTTCTGGGAATATCAATAAACCGATCAATAGAAATGAAATCAGCGACTTCTCTTAATTGTTGACATTGTTCTGCTGGTGAATAGAGACTAATTATGAGGAGGGGTCCTGGCGGTTGTATTGGGAGTCAGGGGTTTTGCAGACACAACAGTCATTTAGCTGCAGAGATTGTGGAGACAGAAGATAAATCTGTTATAAACCTTTAGGGTATGTGCACACACACTAATTACGTCCGTAATTGACGGACGTATTTCGGCCGCAAGTACCGGACCGAACACAGTGCATTGAGCCGGGCTCCTAGCATCATACTTATGTACGATGCTAGGAGTCCCTGCCTCGCTGCAGGACAACTGTCCCGTACTGTAATCAGTACGGGACAGTTGTCCTGCAGCGAGGCAGGGACTCCTAGCGTCGTACATATCTATGATGCTAGGAGCCCGGCTCCCTGCACTGAGTTCGGTCCGGTACTTGCGGCCGAAATACGTCCGTCAATTACGGACGTAATTAGTGTGTGTGCACATACCCTTATTATACCACAAACAGAATCTCGACTTCAAGGAATCGTCTGTTCTTATGTAAATAAAACGTAATCATTGCAGAATGAAGAATTCTCCAACTTTCTCAGACATTTTTTGTTTCAATTCCTCAACATTTTCAAGATCTCTGCTTGCTGTCAATGTTTTGCTGTATTCTGGTGTACATCCAGAGCCTGAAAACCTATGCAGAACTATGACTTGTCAGAGCTGAGTGTGTGTAACAATTGTATCCAGTCTAGATAATCCTCTAGACAACAGTTCGGACTCCAGACTGATACATTTCACCTGCACTGATACAATGTGACAAACTATCAGTCATTAGATAGATTTGTGGTTCTGATGTGTTTATCAACATATTAGCTGTTGCATAATGAGGGACCCTCAGCTGTCGTCCGCCCCAAATTAATGTTCATTTTAGGACCTTGACTGTGATTGGTCCACATTTCTGCTTAATCTCCCCATCTCCACATCAGCATCTCTGTATTATTTTGTCGTAATCTTTTATGCTGTTTCTCCTGTTTCTGTGTGGAAACTGCCAACAAGCTTCTGTTGGTGGATCTGTTATTCCTTCTATGTGTCTATAGTGTTTTGAGTGTATAATGATATCCTGAGTGGCCAACGGGTCCGATCACCACCTTAAAATGCCCAGCCGTTCATTAACACAAGAATAGGTATTAGTTATTCATAAAGTAATCAGACTATTTGGAAGTTAATATGTAAATTATTAGGGACAATCATCAGCATACCCATAAGCAGCATCGAACCTACTTGTTGACGGTTTCCTTGTGTGACAATAATTAATATAATGGAGACATATCACAGAGACAACGTTAATCTCAGGTGGAGCGTCACTAAGATCATTTCAACAAACTTTGTTACCTGGAAATTAACTGTAGATATTTCTTCTCTTTCTCCCCTCTCCTCCCGGATATTATATACAACCAAGACGTGCATTATATCTCTGAGAATACAGGAAATATCTGTAACATTCATCTGTGAATAGTCATCAATATCATTTTACTGGGGAGACGTCGTCTCAGACAGAACTTAGAGGTTATAAATAGAAAAGCTTTTACCGGCCGATTCATGGAATAGTAATGATCAGGTCAGGAACTGACGCCGCCATCTACACTCAGCAGCTCCTGTCTTTACATAGTCCTGATACCACGAGACCAGGGATATACATGACGTCACCTGAGCCTCCCCTGCACTGCTGAATGGTGGAGATGGAGAGCTGCTGAATGGTGGAGAGGGAGAGCTGCTGAATGGTGGAGAGTAAAACTGCTGAATGGTAAAGAGTAGAACTGCTGAATGGTGGAGAGGGAGAGCTGCTGAATGGTAGAGAGGGAGAGCTGCTGAATGGTGGAGAGTAAAACTGCTGAATGATAAAGAGTAGAACTGCTGAATGGTGGAGAGGGAGAGCTGCTGAATGGTGGAGAGGGAGAGCTGCTGAATGGTGGAGAGGGAGAGCTGCTGAATGGTGGAGAGGGAGAGCTGCTGAATGGTGGAGAGGGAGAGCTGCTGAATGGTAAAGAGTAGAACTGCTGAATGGTAAGGGGTAGAACTGCTGAATGGTAAAGAGTAGAACTGCTGAATGGTGGAGAGGGAGAGCTGCTGAATGGTGGAGAGTAGAACTGAATGGTGGAGAATAGAACTGCTGAATGGTGGAGAGGGAGAGCTGCTGAATGGTGGAGAGTAGAACGGCTGAATGGTATATAAGGTGAGCTGCTAAATGGAGTAGAGGAGAGGTGCTGATTGGTGGAGAGCAGAGCTGCACTCTCTATTCTGCTGGTGGAGTCACTGTGTACATACATTACATTACTTATCCTGTACTGATCCTGAGTTATATCCTGTATTATACTCCAGAGCTGCACTCACTATTCTGCTGGTGGAGTCACTGTGTACATACATTACATTACTTATCCTGTACTTATCCTGAGTTATATCCTGTATTATACTCCAGAGCTGCACTCACTATTCTTCTTGTGAAGTCACTGTGTACATACATTACATTACTTATCCTGTACTGATCCGATCCTGATTTACATTCTATATTATACGCCAGAGCTGCACTCACTATTCTGCTGGTAGAGTCATTGTTTACATACATTACATTACTTATCCTGTACTGATCCTGGGTTACATCATGAATTATACTCCAGAGCTGCACTCACTATTCTGCTGGTGGAGTCATTGTGTACATACATTACATTACTTATCCTGTACTGATCCTGAGTTACATCCTGTATTATACTCCAGAGCTTCACTCACTATTCTGCTGGTGGAGTCACTGTGTACATACATTACATTACTTATCCTGTACTGATCCTGAGTTACATCCTGTATTATACTCCAGAGCTGCACTCACTATTCTGCTGGTGGAGTCATTGTGTACATACATTACATTACTTATCCTGTACTGATCCTGAGTTATATCCTGTATTATACTCCAGAGCTGCACTCACTATTCTGCTTGTAAAATCACGGTGTTCATACATTACATTATCCTATATGTAGTATCCTGCTGTTAGTTTTCTGCTTTGTTCATCCATTGATCACACCATTTGCATGTAGCAGAATTTACTGTGTCCGACCCTCCCTGCTGAATGCGCTCGGTAATTGATTGCCTGTCCACTGAAGCTGACGTGCACTGCATCTTCTATTATCTGTCACACTATTTAACTGCACTGCAGCACCTTTTCTGGGGGAAGGGCCTGGAGTTCTGTTCATCCAGTGCCTCCTGGTTTATCAACAGAATACTAGTGCCTTAGTAAAGACTGACACACACCGACACAACGGTAAGGATGGGAGTGAAATGCTGCATAACAATGACATTCAGGGTATATAGAAAGCTGGGTGAATCTATTATTGCATTTGAGACTAGATAAATTCTCTTGGTTTCCTCCTCGCAGTCTCGCTCCTCGTCCAGGATCCGTCTTCACTTATTCACATATATTTCCCTCTGGTAGAATTCACTAAATTGCATTACATTTGGTCACAATTTTTGGGTCTTTACTCCGCAGATTATAAAGTTCTCATGTGAAATACAAAAGAAGCCTTTTCTGCGGATAGAGATGAAGATAATTAAATCCAGTGAACGCGTCCGATCATCCCGGCGTCTCGGCTCAGCCGGTCAGGGGGCTGTTCATCTCTGTGTGATGATTGCAGCAAACTGGCGGAGTCATGTGACCGCCGCAATGAGTCACCGGGGAGCTCTGGGCTTCCCTGTCTCTCAGAGCCGTTCTCTTATAATACCGTGGTGAGCGCGGCGGATTTATGGGAATCTCCTCTCCCCCGTCGTCCGGCTCAGAAATACAGAAATAAACGTTAATATCAGAAATGAATCAAGTCCATGTGAGACCCCGGCCGTGTCATCTGGTGTGGAGTCTTTCAATGTTGCATTCTGTTTTTTTTTGTTCTGGCCTCCTCAAAGGGTAACAGGCTGGTCCATATTAACCCCCATCAGACACTAAGACTGAATACACCCCCCTCTGTAAATGATGTAGATACAGATAGTACTGCCTTCCTGTCTCGCCATATGAATGATGTAGGTACAGATAGTACTGCTTCCCTGTCTCGCCATATGAATGATGTAGGTACAGATAGTACTGCTTCCCTGTCTCGCCATATGAATGATGTAGGTACAGATAGTACTGCCTCCCTGTCTCTCCTTGTAAATGATCTAAGTAAAGATAGTACTGCCTCCATGTCTCTCCCTGTAAATTATGTAGGTACAGATAGTACTGCCTCCTTATCTCACCATGTAAATAATGTAGGTACAGATAGTACTGCCTCCCTGTCTCTCCCTGTAAATGATGTTAGTAAAGATACTACTGCCTCACTGTCTATCCCTGTAAGGGATGTAAGTAAAGATACTACTGCCTCCATGTAAATTATGTAGGTACAGATAGTACTGCCTCCCTGTCTCTCCCTGTAAGTGATCTAAGTAAAGATACTACTGTCTCTCCCTGTAAATGATGTAGGTACTTATAACACTGCCTCTGTCTCTCCACATAAATTATGTAAATACAGATACATAGTATTGCCTCCCTGTCTCTTCCTGTAAATGATGTAGGTACAGATAGTACTGCCTCCCTGTCCCTACCTGTAGATTATGTAGGTACAGTTACTACTGCATCGCTGTAGATGATGTAGGTACAGATAGTACTGCCTCCTTGTCTCTCCCTGTAGACGATGTAGGTACAGATAGTACTGCCTCCCTGTCTCTCCCTGTAGATGATGTAGGTACAGATAGTACTGCCTCCCTGTCTCTCCCTGTAGATGATGTAGGTACAGATAGTACTGCCTCCCTGTCTCTCCCTGTAGATGATGTAGGTACAGATAGTACTGCCTCCCTGTCTATCCCTGTAGATGATGTAGGTACAGATAGTACTTCCCCCGTCTCTCCCTGTAGATGATGTAGGTACAGATAGTACTGCCTCCCTGTCTCTCCCTGTAGATTATGTAGGTGCAGATAGTACTGCCTCCCTGTCTCTCCCTGTAGATGTAGGTACAGATAGTACTACCTCCCTGTCTATCCCTGTTTATGATGTAGGCAGATAGTAGTGCCCCCGTCTCTCATTGTAGATGATGTAGGTACAGATAGTACTGCTTCCCTGTAGAGGATTTAGGTACAGATAGTACTACCTCCCTGTAAATGATGTAGGTGCAAATAGTACTGCCCTGTCTTTCCCTGTAGATGATGTAGGTACAGATAATACTGCCTCCCTGTCTATCCCTGTAAATGATGTAGGTACAGATAGTACTGCCCCCGTCTCTCCCTGTAGATGATGTAGGTACAGATAGTACTGCTTCCCTGTCTTTCCCTGTAGAGGATGTAGGTACAGATAGTACTACCTCCCTGTCTATCCCTGTAAATGATGTAGGTACAGATAGTACTGCCCCCGTCTTTCCCTGTAGATGATGTAGGTACAGATAGTACTACCTCCCTGTATCCCTGTAAATGATGTAGGTACAGAAAGTACTGTCCCCATCTTTCCCTGTAAATGATGTAGGTACAGATAGTACTGCCTCCCTGTCTCTCCCTGTAGATGATGTAGGTACAGATAGTACTGCCTCCCTGTCTCTCCCTGTAGATGATGTAGGTACAGATAGTACTGCTTCCCTGTCTTTCGCTGTAGATGATGTAGGTACAGATAGTACTACCTCCCTGTCTATCCCTGTAAATGATGTAGGTACAGATAGTACTGCCCCCGTCTCTCCCTGTAGATGATGTAGGTACAGATAGTACTGCTTCCCTGTAGAGGATTTAGGTACAGATAGTACTACCTCCCTGTCTCTCCCTGTAGATGATGTAGGTACAGATAGTACTGCTTCCCTGTCTTTCGCTGTAGATGATGTAGGTACAGATAGTACTACCTCCCTGTCTCTCTCTGTAGATGATGTAGGTACAGATAGTACTGCCTCCCTGTCTCTCCCTGTAGATGATGTAGGTACAGATAGTACTGCTTCCCTGTCTTTCGCTGTAGATGATGTAGGTACAGATAGTACTACCTCCCTGTCTATCCCTGTAAATGATGTAGGTACAAATAGTACTGCCCCCGTCTTTCCCTGTAGATGATGTAGGTACAGATAGTACTACCTCCCTGTATCCCTGTAAATTATGTAGGTACAGAAAGTACTGTCCCCGTCTTTCCCTGTAAATGATGTAGGTACAGATAGTACTGCCTCCCTGTCTCTCCCTGTAGATGATGTAGGTACAGATAGTACTACCTCCCTGTATCCCTGTAAATTATGTAGGTACAGAAAGTACTGTCCCCGGCTTTCCCTGTAAATGATGTAGGTACAGATAGTACTGCCTCCCTGTCTCTCCCTGTAGATGATGTAGGTACAGATAGTACTGCCTCCCTGTCTCTCCCTGTAGATGATGTAGGTACAGATAGTACTGCCTCCCTGTAGATGATGTAGATACAGATAGTACTGCCTTGCTGTCTCTCCCTGTAGATGATGTAGGTACAGATAGTACTACCTCCCTGTCTATCCCTGTAAATGATGTAGGTACAGATAGTACTGCCCCCGTCTCTCCCTGTAGATGATGTAGGTACAGATAGTACTGCCTCCCTGTCTCTCCCTGTAGATTATGTAGGTGCAGATAGTACTGCCTCCCTGTCTCTCCCTGTAGATGTAGGTACAGATAGTACTACCTCCATGTCTATCCCTGTAAATGATGTAGGCAGATAGTAGTGCCCCCGTCTCTCACTGTAGATGATGTAGGTACAGATAGTACTGCTTCCCTGTAGAGGATTTAGGTACAGATAGTACTACCTCCCTGTAAATGATGTAGGTGCAAATAGTACTGCCCTGTCTTTCCCTGTAGATGATGTAGGTACAGATAATACTGCCTCCCTGTCTATCCCTGTAAATGATGTAGGTACAGATAGTACTGCCCCCGTCTCTCCCTGTAGATGATGTAGGTACAGATAGTACTGCTTCCCTGTCTTTCCCTGTAGAGGATGTAGGTACAGATAGTACTACCTCCCTGTCTATCCCTGTAAATGATGTAGGTACAGATAGTACTGCCCCCGTCTTTCCCTGTAGATGATGTAGGTACAGATAGTACTACCTCCCTGTATCCCTGTAAATGATGTAGGTACAGAAAGTACTGTCCCCGTCTTTCCCTGTAAATGATGTAGGTACAGATAGTACTGCCTCCCTGTCTCTCCCTGTAGATGATGTAGGTACAGATAGTACTGCCTCCCTGTCTCTCCCTGTAGATGATGTAGGTACAGATAGTACTGCTTCCCTGTCTTTCGCTGTAGATGATGTAGGTACAGATAGTACTACCTCCCTGTCTATCCCTGTAAATGATGTAGGTACAGATAGTACTGCCCCCGTCTCTCCCTGTAGATGATGTAGGTACAGATAGTACTGCTTCCCTGTAGAGGATTTAGGTACAGATAGTACTGCCTCCCTGTCTCTCCCTGTAGATGATGTAGGTAGAGATAGTACTGCTTCCCTGTCTTTCGCTGTAGATGATGTAGGTACAGATAGTACTACCTCCCTGTCTCTCTCTGTAGATGATGTAGGTACAGATAGTACTGCCTCCCTGTCTCTCCCTGTAGATGATGTAGGTACAGATAGTACTGCTTCCCTGTCTTTCACTGTAGATGATGTAGGTACAGATAGTACTACCTCCCTGTCTATCCCTGTAAATGATGTAGGTACAAATAGTACTGCCCCCGTCTTTCCCTGTAGATGATGTAGGTACAGATAGTACTACCTCCCTGTATCCCTGTAAATTATGTAGGTACAGAAAGTACTGTCCCCGTCTTTCCCTGTAAATGATGTAGGTACAGATAGTACTGCCTCCCTGTCTCTCCCTGTAGATGATGTAGGTACAGATAGTACTGCCTCCCTGTCTCTCCCTGTAGATGATGTAGGTACAGATAGTACTGCTTCCCTGTCTTTCGCTGTAGATGATGTAGGTACAGATAGTACTGCCTCCCTGTCTATCCCTGTAAATTATGTAGGCACAGATAGTAAACCAGATTGAGAAGTCTATGATAATACCTATCAAGGCTCAGATATATGAAGCTGAATGTTGCGAGCAGTCAGTGGATATTTCTATATGTAAGGGCAGAGTATTCTATATGTACATGTGGGTTTGTGTACGGGGGAGATATCCTGTAGACTATATATACCGGTTTTACGCCGCTGTTATGTGATACAACTTGTTTGATGATGATAACTGATCTTTTTGGTGAAAACAAAGTTTGTGGCGTGAAGAATACGTCATTGGCTCATGAGCTGCCGCGCCATATAGCGATAAACTGCCTGACGCTCGCAGTTTTATGAATCGTCTTAATAGGCATCTTTGTCCCAAACAAAACGTGACATCCGCCCCTTTAAGCGGAGCCTAGAATTACCTCCATTAAGGCGCTTTGTTTAAAAACTATAAATGACTGGAGAATTACAATACTCTCTGAAAGGACAATTACGCTGCCGCACTCGACTCCAATTTCATCAAACTTTTTGTGAAAATACAGTCAACACGCTCCTGAGATTACCCCAATATACAGGATTTCTATAGGGGTCTGAAGCTGCAGTTACGCAACAGGTGAATGGCAGCGAAAGACGAAAACTTTTATTTTTTTCTACACTTCTTAAATAATAAGGGTATGTGCACACACACTAATTACGTCCGTAGTTGACGGACGTATTTCGGCCGCAAGTCCCGGACCGAACACAGTGCAGGGAGCCGGGCTCCTAGCATCATACTTATGTACGACGCTAGGAGTCCCTGACTCTCTGCAGGACAACTGTCCCGTACTGTAATCATGTTTTCAGTACGGGACAGTAGTTCCATGGAGAGGCAGGGACTCCTAGCATCGTACATAAGTATGATGCTAGGAGCCCGGCTCCCTGCACTGTGTTCGGTCCGGGACTTGCGGCCGAAATACGTCCGTCAATTACGGACGTAATTAGTGTGTGTGCACATACCCTAATAATTAAAAAAAGAAACCATATTTATCAATTGTCTTGATTTAAAAATCTCCTGTTTTGTGTCTAAAGCAACAATGCAGAATCTCCGGATCACTACAGGATAAGTAATGTAATGTATGTACACAGTGACTCCACCAGCAGAATAGTGAGTGCAGCTCTGGAGTATAATACAGGATGTAACTCAGGATCAGTACAGGATAAGTAATGTATTTACACAGTGACTCCACCAGCAGAATAGTGAGTGCAGCTCTGGAGTATAATACAGGATGTAACTCAGGATCAGTACAGGATAAGTAATGTAATGTATGTACACAGTGACTCCACCAGCAGAATAGTGAGTGCAGCTCTGGAGTATAATACAGGATGCAACTCAGGATCAGTACAGGATAAGTAATGTATGTATACAGTGACTCCACCAGCAGAATAGTGAGTGCAGCTCTGGAGTATAATACAGGATATAACTCAGGATCAGTACAGGATAAGTAATGTAATGTATGTACACAGTGACTCCACCAGCAGAATAGTGAGTGCATCTCTGGAGTATAATACAGGATGTTACTCAAGATTAGTACAGGATAAGTAATGTAATGTATGTACACAGTGACTCCACCAGCGGAATAGTGAGTGCAGCTCTGGAGTATAATACAGGATGTAACTCAGGATCAGTACAGGGTAAGTAATGTAATGTATGTACACAGTGACTCCACCACCAGAATAGTGAGTGCAGCTCTGGAGTATAATACAGGATGTAACTCAGGATCAGTACAGGATAAGTAATGTAATGTATGTACACAGTGACTCCACCAGCAGAATAGTGAGTGCAGCTCTGGAGTATAATACAGGATGTAACTCAGGATCAGTACAGGATAAGTAATGTAATGTATGTACACAGTGACTCCAACAGCAGAATAGTGAGTGCAGCTCTGGAGTATAATACAGGATATAACTCAGGATCAGTACAGGATAAGTAATGTAATGTATGTACACAGCGAGTCCACCAGCAGAATAGTGAGTGCAGCTCTGGAGTATAATACAGGATATAACTCAGGATCAGTACAGGATAAGTAATGTAATGTATGTACACAGTGACTCCACCAGCAGAATAGAGAGTGCAGCTCTGGAGTATAATACAGGATGTAACTCAGGATCAGTACAGGATAAGTAATGTAATGTATGTACACAGTGACTCCACCAGCAGAATAGTGAGTGCAGCTCTGGAGTATAATACAGGATGTAACTCAGGATCAGTACAGGATAAGTAATGTAATGTATGTACACAGTGACTCCACCAGCAGAATAGTGAGTGCAGCTCTGGAGTATAATACAGGATGTAACTCAGGATCAGTACAGGATAAGTAATGTAATGTATGTACACAGTGACTCCACCAGCAGAATAGTGAGTGCAGCTCTGGAGTATAATACAGGATGTAACTCAGGATCAGTACAGGATAAGTAATGTAATGTATGTACACAGTGACTCCACCAGCAGAATAGTGAGTGCAGCTCTGGAGTATAATACAGGATGTAACTCAGGATCAGTACAGGATAAGTAATGTAATGTATGTACACAGTGACTCCAACAGCAGAATAGTGAGTGCAGCTCTGGAGTATAATACAGGATATAACTCAGGATCAGTACAGGATAAGTAATGTAATGTATGTACACAGCGAGTCCACCAGCAGAATAGTGAGTGCAGCTCTGGAGTATAATACAGGATATAACTCAGGATCAGTACAGGATAAGTAATGTAATGTATGTACACAGTGACTCCACCAGCAGAATAGAGAGTGCAGCTCTGGAGTATAATACAGGATGTAACTCAGGATCAGTACAGGATAAGTAATGTAATGTATGTACACAGTGACTCCACCAGCAGAATAGTGAGTGCAGCTCTGGAGTATAATACAGGATGTAACTCAGGATCAGTACAGGATAAGTAATGTAATGTATGTACACAGTGACTCCACCAGCAGAATAGTGAGTGCAGCTCTGGAGTATAATACAGGATGTAACTCAGGATCAGTACAGGATAAGTAATGTAATGTCTGTACACAGTGACTCCACCAGCAGAATAGTGAGTGCAGCTCTGGAGTATAATACAGGATATAACTCAGCATCAGTACAGGATAAGTAATGTAATGTATGTACACAGTGACTCCACCAGCAGAATAGTGAGTGCAGCTCTGGAGTATAATACAGGATATAACTCAGGATCAGTACAGGATAAGTAATGTAATGTATGTACACAATGACTCCACCAGCAGAATAGTGAGTGCAGCTCTGGAGTATAATACAGGATGTAACTCAGCATCAGTACAGGATAAGTAATGTTATCTATATACAAAGTTATTCAACTGTTTTGTTGAGATTCATTCTATATATGACCTGTAACCTGATGATATAGATTATTATAAAGTACCCATGATCACTGGCATGTAATGGAGCTTCAGCGGATCTACTTCTCATATATTTTCTGTACTGCCCCTTTAAGATGCCTGGTCTTGGGGTGAAGGGTTATTTGATGTATCAGGGCGGCTGTGAGAATCTTCTTGTTATTCGGTTATTTGGCATCAGATACAGTAACGACTCGCTAATTCATATACAGCAACAAACCGCTGAATCTTAATTCTATTTAATATGCAGAATCTGCTGAAGAACGAAATAATTTACAAGATGAAAATAAAAATCTCTACAAAAAACAGAATTTCCCAGATAGAATCAGTCACCAGTGCTAGACAGGGCGTGAGGATATATGCAAAAAATATAATAGTGATATGTACAGCACTACAACTCCCAACATGACCCGACCACTGGACATGGCATTAATACAACTCTATTATACTGTCCCTCCCCATGCTTTATACTGCAGTTCTGCTCTTTCAGGGTTGAGCTGTGTTCAGCGTCTCCAGCGGAGCCGTATTCTCTATTGAAGTGTGATGTAGTCTGTAATCCACCTGCTTTCTAAACAGACTCAGAGTGCTACTGGTTTTCTCCCCCATGTTTTACACTGCAGCTCTGCTTGCTCAGATCTGCTGTTGTGCATAAGCACAAGCAGGGCAGGAAGTCAGTTTTTTAGGTAACGACCGCACCAAGACTTGGAGGAGGAGTCTAAGTAAGGGGGAGGGGCCTGGACATTTTTCCTGTTAATTTCCCATTTTTATACAGAAATCTTATCCGCTACAGTCAGTCGTGTTAATTTCAGCTGGATACAACTCCCATCATCCTTTGTCATCTCTTTTTCCGCACGGTATAACGCAATGTCTCTGCCGCTGTCATCTGATCGCAGGAAATTCCCTGCGCAGCCGCCGCAGAAGTGAAATCCTCGCAGTGCGATCCTATCAGACGGGAGTTCCCAGAAACCCATTACACATTGTCAGGAGATAAGAGCGGAGGCAGCGCCGTCCTCGTAACTCAGTCCTGCGAAAGCGAGAACCGTACGGAAAAGCTGGGTGATCGCTCCCACGTGGACGATTGTCTCCCATCTTTCCCAGGATCCTGAAAGGTGCATATGTGGTAATAAGGGAATGTTACTTTATGTAATAATACAGATTTACGCGCCATTCAGAGCCTACTACAAAATAAACTGTATTTACTTTTCAGGGGTCTAAGAAAGCTGGGTGATAATTTGCGTTGTAATGTAATGAGCTGCGATGGCGGCCATATTGATTATCACCCAGCTTTCCCAGACGCTTGAAATCCAAATCTGGCAAATTATGAGGTAATGAGAAAAAGGAATGAATTGTTCTCTCAGGAGCCTGGGAAAGCTGGGTAACAAGCTTTCTGGGAGCTATAATGGCGACAATATTAAATGTTGTCTCGCTCTCCCTGCGCCGTGGTCGTTCTGTCATCACAGGCCAACTGACTTCCATTGTGTTCACGGTATTTTGCGCCATATTAGAGGGCGTTTTTGCCGTTTCCAGGCTGACAACAATGGCCGCCGTCTTGTGCCGCAGGAAAAGTCTCCAAAGAGGCCGCTGCACCTGCGCTCGTGTCTGGAGAGACAATTCAACGCTGGAACTACATGAAAGTTTCGCCTTATTATGAGAAGACGTCTCCCGCACCTGCCGGTCGGCTCTGCGCACGATTCGGGGCACTCAACGGCGCCGCCATCAACCGCTCCTCAGAAATAATTGGAATCTTCTCAGAAAGAAAATCTTCCAGGTGGATTGGGGCGAAGACGAGAACAAAAAAGTTTATTGCTTGTCTGTGACTGAGAGGATCTGACTGATAATGAGCGGATAAGTGCGCGGTCAGGTGACCTCCGGCGGCGGAGACGCTTTATTAGCGCAGAAAAATGTATAACAACTTACGAATGGATTTCACCACATTTATAACATAAAGCAGCAGACTGAGGTCATGTGTGAATAGTGTCATTACATTCCTCCCCGCTCCAGCTGCTCTGTGTGTCAGTCTATACTGTCGTTCTAGAATTCTAATCATGAACCGGGACATAATGCTGGAATCGGACTCTTTGTAGCCAATAATTACTATAGAGAGAAAACCCGGCTTTACTATCATCTGAACTCCCACAATGCACTGCTCAGACGTGTCACTTGAAGCTGCTGGACCCCTAATAAGTGCCACATCTAAGGGTGTGTTCACACGCAGTGTTTTCAGACGTAATTCTGGCGTTTTTTTATGTGATGGAGCCCCCTCTGGAGCTACTGACACCTCTATACCCCCTACAGCTATGCATCAGGGACTGCTGTATATAACGGAACGTTCCAGGCAGAACTCTGTTATTCCTAGGGCGGAGCCTGAGGAGGCGTGGCCTGAGGAGGCGGAGCCTGGGAGATTTACTAAACAAAATATGCCAAAAAAATGCCGTACATACCACATGCCAAATGTATTAAATGTGTTGGACACTTTTTGCACCTTCCTCGACAAAGGCGGCATAAGAAAGAGAAGAGCGTCTCGCAAGATGCGCCAAACTTATCACACAGCGGGAGCCAGTGATATAAATGTGGCGCAGTTTGGTCTAAATTTAGGACAAAAATCGTAAATCTCCCCCATGTGTTATTACTGGTCTAGAAACAGAGGGGGTGGAGCAAAAAACATCAAAGTGAGAACCCCTGTGTCGTGCTCCGCCCCCTTAGGTCCTGGACTAGGCATGACGCAGTGGGTCACTTTTACCTGGAGTGGATCTATAGGACTCGGTTTTGACCCGGAAACCGCGCCGCAAAACTCGTCAAAAACGGCCCGAAAATGCCTCCCATTGATTTTAATGGGAGGCGGAGGCGTCTTTTTCCCGCGAGCAGTAAAACCGTCTCGCGGGAGAAAGAAGGGACATGCGCTATCTTCGGGCGTTTACGCCTCTGACCTCCCATTGACATCAATGGGAGGCAGAGAAAGCGTATTTCGAGGTGATTTATGCCAGCGGCACTCAAAGGCCGCGGTTGTAAAACGCAGCGAAAAACGCCGCGAAAATCGGCGTGCAAGCAGAGGAAAATCTGCCTCAAAATTCCAAATGGAATTTTAAGGCATATTTTCCGCCTGCAAAAAACTCAGTGTAAACGCCGGAAAAATCGGAAGCAGACGGCCGCGAAAAAGAAGTGCAGGTCACTTCTTGGGACGTTTTTGGAGCCGTTTTTCATAGACTCTAGAAAAACAGCTCCAAAAACGGCCGTAAAAAACGCAGTGAAAAACGCCAGTAGCTCAAAAAACGTCTGGAAATCAGGAGCTGTTTTCCCTTGACGCTCCGTATATTCAGACGTTTCTGACTCAGCGTGTGAACAGAGCCAAACAGCTCCTGATTTTCAGACGTTATTGAAGCCACTCGCGATTTTCGCAGGGTTTTTTGCAGTGTTTTTTACGTCCGTTTTTGGAGCTGTTTTCAATAGTTTATGAAAAACTACTCCAAAAACGTCCCAAGAAGTGACCTGCACTTCTTTTTCGCAGCCGTTTTTTTACGCGGCCATTTCTCAAAACTGCCGCGTAAAAAAATGGCCCATCGGAACAGAACGCCGTCTTTCCCATTGAAATCAATGGGCAGATGTTGGAGGCGTTTACGGCCGTGTGAACATACCCTCAATGGTCTGGACTATCGCGCGCCATTTTTTTGTTGGAACAATAATAAGTGTGTGCCTGTTTTTATAAACCGTCTCGCGGCCGTCTACGTGACGCCGACCTTTTTTTTTTTTTAGAAAAAACTAATTGTGATATTTGTTCTTTGCTGTAAACAACATTTTGCCGGTCGCACTTTCGAGACTTTTCAGTTCGGTGCCCGTGGCGTCTTCATCCTGGGCTTTAGATGTTGTGCGCTGGAGGCGGGCGCTCCGTCTGTAATGAGTTGTGGCTGAGACCAGATGGTCCTGTTCAGTTGGCACAAGAAAAAAAATCTGCAAATCTGTTAAAACCCGATGTCTGTGCGGTGGCGACTCTGCCAGGTTACGAATCCCAGACGCCAAATCTGCAAATAGAGCAATGAAAACACAGAGCGACGTGACAGCGCCCCCTCCCCCGATTTATTCGAGGGTCAGGAATCACCGTCTTATATTTGTAGATGAGCATTTCCCCCCTAACATGAGAAAGTGACCTGATAATAGAAGGATCTGGACTGTGATGTTCTATTCAGCTGCTTTTTTTCATTCATCTTGGTCTCCTGTATAGGGACAACCCCGAATACCCCCAGAGCCGGTCAGCCAGACCCTCATAGGCACACAAATGCCCCCATCTTCATCTTCTCTTACTGTGTCAGTCTTCACTGTGGTTCTTGCATTATATTCATGAACAGGGCAGCCCAGGATGAACAGAGGTCCAGCCCGGATAAGGAGCGCCGCAGTGCACAGAATGTAGTTTATAAAATAAAAGCTGCGACAATGTTCTGTTTGTGATCCGCGAGGGTTCTGCAGCGGCTCTGTAATGGACCTGTGGATGAGCCGGCTACACGCAGCATGGTTCGTGCCATTGTTGGATTATAGCTGATGAGAGTTTCTGGACGGTGCCACGCGCTGTGAATGTGCCCACCAGCCGCCTCCATGGCTGATCTGGTGCCAGTTGAAAGTTTGGACGGTGAAATATTAGAACACGTCATTTGGATTTCTGGGCAATGTGGCTCCCAGGGACCGCAGAGACGCTGGCCCCGGATTCCAGGACATATGTAGAGTGAGGACGCTTTCTAAAAATAGCAAAATGCAGTCGTCGTGGAGCCGAGAGCATAAAATATTCACAAGTCCCAACAAGTCGCTCAGTTATAAGATCTTCTGAAATTAAAGCAGCAGCGACGCCACAGAAAGAAACGCAGCGAGAGACGGTATTAAAGGGCCACTACACCTCAACGAGCAGTGCAGAGCACCCTGGCATGGCTGATAACAGGGAGTAATAGATTGTATTCACCTGTCCTACAGTCATCCTCCCTCCAGCCTGACATGTCTGATAACAGAGAACAATAGATTGTATTCACCTGTCCTACAGTCATCCTCCCCCAGCCTGACATGTCTGATAACAGAGAACAATAGATTGTATTCACCTGTCCTAGTCATCCTCCCCCAGCCTGACATGTCTGATAACAGAGAACAATAGATTGTATTCACCTGTCCTACAGTCATCCTCCCCCAGCCTGACATGTCTGATAACAGAGAACAATAGATTGTATTCACCTGTCCTACAGTCATCCTCCCCCAGCCTGACATGTCTGATAACAGAGAACAATAGATTGTATTCACCTGTCCTACAGTCATCCTCCCCCAGCCTGTCATGTCTGATAACAGAGAACAATAGATTGTATTCACCTGTCCTACAGTCATCCTCCCCCAGCCTGACATGTCTGATAACAGAGAACAATAGATTGTATTCACCTGTCCTACAGTCATCCTCCCCCAGCCTGACATGTCTGATAACAGAGAACAATAGATTGTATTCTCCTGTCCTACAGTCATCTTCCCCCAGCCTAACATGTCTGATAACAGAGAACAATAGATTGTATTCACCTGTCCTACAGTCATCCTCTCCCAGCCTGACATGTCTGATAACAGAGAACAATAGATTGTATTCACCTGTCCTACAGTCATCCTCTCCCCAGCCTGACATGTCTGATAACAGAGAACAATAGATTGTATTCACCTGTCCTACAGTCATCCTCTCCCCAGCCTGACATGTCTGATAACAGAGAACAATAGACTGTATTCACCTGTCCTACAGTCATCCTCCCCCAGCCTGACATGTCTGATAACAGAGAACAATAGATTGTAGTCACCTGTCCTACAGTCATCCTCCCCAGCCTGACATGTCTGATAACAGAGAACAATAGATTGTATTCACCTGTCCTACAGTCATCCTCCCCCAGCCTGACATGTCTGATAACAGAGAACAATAGATTACATTCACCTGTCCTAGTCATCCTCCCCCCCAGCCTGACATGTCTGATAACAGAGAACAAGATTGTATTCACCTGTCCTACAGTCATCCTCCCCCAGCCTGACATGTCTGATAACAGAGAACAATAGATTGTATTCACCTGTCCTACAGTCATCCTCCCCCAGCCTGACATGTCTGATAACAGAGAACAATAGATTGTATTCACCTATCCTACAGTCATCCTCCCCCAGCCTGACATGTCTGATAACGGAGAACAATAGATTGTATTCACCTGTCCTACAGTCATCCTCCCCCCGCCTGACATGTCTGATAACAGAGAACAATAGACTGTATTCACCTGTCCTACAGTCATCCTCCCCCCAGCCTGACATGTCTGATAACAGAGAACAATAGATTACATTCACCTGTCCTAGTCATCCTCCCCCCCCAGCCTGACATGTCTGATAACAGAGAACAATTGATTGTATTCACCTGTCCTAGTCATCCTCCCCCAGCCTGACATGTCTGATAACAGAGAACAATAGATTGTATTCACCTGTCCTACAGTCATCCTCCCCCAGCCTGACATGTCTGATAACAGAGGACAATAGATTGTATTCACCTGTCCTACAGTCATCCTCCCCCAGCCTGACATGTCTGATAACAGAGAACAATAGATTGTATTCACCTGTCCTACAGTCATCCTCCCCAGCCTGACATGTCTGATAACAGAGAACAATAGATTGTATTCACCTGTCCTACAGTCATCCTCCCCCCAGCCTGACATGTCTGATAACAGAACAATAGATTGTAGTCACCTGTCCTACAGTCATCCTCCCCCAGCCTGACATGTCTGATAACAGAGGACAATAGATTGTATTCACCTGTCCTACAGTCATCCTCCCCCAGCCTGACATGTCTGATAACAGAGAACAATAGATTGTATTCACCTATCCTACAGTCATCCTCCCCCAGCCTGACATGTCTGATAACAGAGGACAATAGATTGTATTCACCTGTCCTACAGTCATCCTCCCCCAGCCTGACATGTCTGATAACAGAGAACAATAGATTGTATTCACCTGTCCTACAGTCATCCTCCCCAGCCTGACATGTCTGATAACAGAGAACAATAGATTGTATTCACCTGTCCTACAGTCATCCTCCCCCCAGCCTGACATGTCTGATAACAGAACAATAGATTGTAGTCACCTGTCCTACAGTCATCCTCCCCCAGCCTGACATGTCTGATAACAGAGGACAATAGATTGTATTCACCTGTCCTACAGTCATCCTCCCCCAGCCTGACATGTCTGATAACAGAGAACAATAGATTGTATTCACCTGTCCTACAATCATCCTCCCCCAGCCTGACATGTCTGATAACAGAGAACAATAGATTGTATTTACCTGTCCTACAGTCATCCTCCCTCCAGCCTGACTTGTCTGATAACAGAGAACAATAGATTGTATTCACCTGTCCTACAGTCATCCTCCCCCAGCCTGACATGTCTGATAACAGAGAACAATAGATTGTATTCACCTGTCCTACAGTCATCCTCCCCAGCCTGACATGTCTGATAACCGAGAACAATCGATTGTATTCACCTGTCCTACAGTCATCCTCCCCCCAGCCTGACATGTCTGATAACAGAGAACAATAGATTGTATTCACCTGTCCTACAGTCATCCTCCCCCAGCCTGACATGTCTGATAACAGAGAACAATAGATTGTATTCCCCTGTCCCCAGACTGAATTGGCTGATAACAGGGAGTAATAGGTGACATTCACCTGACTTCAGTTTTACATTTAGATATTTATTTCTTTGTTAATATTTGTTTGTTCTGATTGAGTTGCATTATGTTTTATACTCCAGTCACATTCAGAGCTGCATTTACTATTCTGCAGGCGCTTAAAAATGCAGTATCCAGTTCACTGTGTTGTGTCAGCCCCCTTATATCTGAGCCCCCATTAATACACTACATGTTCTGCTGCACTGCATTGTGGGGGATGGGGAGTATGGAATAGCAAAGTACTGTACAATGCCAAAGTGACGCACTACATCTCCCTATATGCAAATCAGCAGAGCATGCTCCATGCAGACACTGAGCCAGCCAATGGGTGTGAGCTCACAGCTAAGAAACACTCAGAACCGAAGTGGGGCTGCAGCTCTGGATGTGAGTGGAGTAACATGATCAGAGAAACGAAGCTTCTTCTGCCTGTGGTTAATAATTCTATTATTTCTGGGAATTCAGCTGCCAGTCCACAAGGGACATTATTGCCCAGCTTTCCCAAACTCCTGAATGTCAAACTGCTGAGTTATACATTGATCAATCCTTCCTCATAAATCGCTATATAACCAGCTAAATGTGCCGTTCAGGAGTCCGGGAAAGCCTGGTGATAAACTCTGTGGGAGCAGAAACACCAAAAAGACTGAAGGATTTATATTTTGAGGGGTCTTTGGTTTTAGGGGGAAAGTTTAATATAAGAAATGACGGCGCGTCCCCCGTGGAGCGGCTTCAGCCTCCCCTCCCCCGTCCTGTATCTTCCGTAATGTGCTGTTTTGTATCCGCTGTATAACGAGGGGTCAGTGATCTTGTGTCTTCTGCTGCCGCCGTACAAAGGGCGAGTGTTCCCGGCGCACCTGCAGCTGATGGCGGCTGTAACAATGCGCCGCTGTCTGCTCCTCCGCTAACTCAACCACTTTCTACTTCAAAGGACTTGAAAGCTGCAGCCGCAAAGCGGATCCCGGGCGGCCATGAAACGTCTCTGGTGTTTTCTCAGATCTCAGACGTTTCTCGATTCGTTTGTCGGCTTCTGCCAGACTCGAAAATGATCTGTTTTACCTTTTTCTGTTCCTTTGTGTCTGAGCAGAAAACCTGCAGAGTAACGACTTAGGGTATGTTCACACGGCGGGGGTCTGTAACGGCTGAAATTACGGGGATGTTTCAGCCTGAAAACATCCCCGTAATTTCAGCCGTACCGGCATGTGCAGGCGCTTGAACGCCGCGTCAATTACGGCCGTAATTAGCGCTGCTATTCATTGGAGTCAATGAATAACGGCTCCAATTACGGCCAAAGAAGTGACAGGTCACTTCTTCTACGCGGGCGTCTATTTACGCGCCGTCATTTGACAGCGGCGCGTAAATATACGCCTCGTGCGAACAGACAAACGTCTGCCCATTGCTTTCAATGGGCAGATGTTTGTCAGCGCTATTGAGGCGCTATTTTCAGACGTAATTCGGGGCAAAAACGCCCGAATTACGTCCGTAAATAGGCCGTGTGAACATACCCTAAGGGTATGTGCACACACACTAATTACGTCCGTAATTGACGGACGTATTTCGGCCGCAAGTTCCGGACCGAACACAGTGCAGGGAGCCGGGCTCCTAGCATCATAGTGATATACAACGCTAGGAGTCCCTGCCTCGCTGCAGGACAACTGTCCCGTACTGTAATCATGTTTTCAGTACGGGACAGTTGTCCTGCAGCGAGGCAGGGACTCCTAGCATCGTACATAAGTATGATGCTTGGAGCCCGGCTCCCTGCACTGTGTTCGGTCCGGTACTTGCGGCCGAAATACGTCCGTATATTACGGACGTATTTAGTGTGTGTGCACATACCCTTACAGAGAGGAGGGGGCCCCATAACAAACATCAGACCGCGGCCCCTGCTGGTTCATGCCATCCCCGGACTAGGGGTCCACAGCGCCCCCCGGTGAGCTATCGACCTCAGACCGTTTCCCCCACGCTTGTTGCTTTGTGACATTGCTGTGATTGTGGAGAGGGGGGGTCGTGTGCAGGGTCTCAGGAAAGAAGAGGGTTTGGGCCAGACTGCGCCCCATCTTCTCATGAGCCCCAGTTTATCACAACCACAGGAAATGGTCAAAGAATATCATATAGGACATCTAATATACATACAGACCCCCCTGTAGATAACGCCATACAGACCCCCCTGTAGATATCACCATAAAGCCCCCCCCCGCCCAAAAAACGGCCTATAATTTGTCCTACAAAAGAGACAGGATAGGGGATACATGTGTGATCGCTGGCAGCGATAGGGAGAACGGGGGACCGAAAGTCCCCCGAAGTTCTCCATGACTAACCTCTGACTTCCGGCGTCTGCGCAGCTCAATAAAAATGAAAGGTGCGCTGGTCATTTCTACGGAGCTGCCGACACAGACCCCGGAAGTCCGAGGTCTCTCATGGAGAATTTCAGGGGACTTTCAGTCCCCCGTTCTCCCTATCGCTGCCAGCGATCACACATGTATCCCCTGTCCTGTGGAGGTCCTGTGGATAGGGGATGCATGTCTTTTGTAGGAACAACCCCTTCAGTGGCGTCGCACTGTAACAGCCATAGCGGCTGCTAGCGGAGCCTCCGGCCATGGGGGGGCCCGTTCCGGCGGGTGGCACGGGCCCCCTCATGCTGCGGGCCCCGTAGCAGACGCTACGGCTGCTACAGCGGTAGTTACGCCACTGTACAGAACATTACACATCCCATTCCTCTCATCTCCCCCTCCCCTCCCTCTAGTACAGAACATCACACATCACATGACTTTTATCTCCACTACTCCCTGCTCTCCTCCTTCCTCCCTGTCTCTGGAGGGATCATGTTTCACATGCTGGGCAACAGATAGTACAGAGTCTAGAAGCAGAACAGCAGAGTTGTGTCTCAGGAGCAGACAATGAGAAATTACAATACTACCTTACTTCTTGTAATAGAGGGGCATGCAGACCGCTATAAGTATAGGTAATGTCTGTGAGAGGAGAGAGGAATCATGGGAACTGTAGTCCTTTACATGATATCCCGCCCACAACAAGTGAAAACAACAGTGCTGTACCGAGCTGGGCAAGATAATGAAAATGAAAAATATATACGTCTAAAATATGGGCGCCATTCACACACATACAGGTACTTTTCTGTGACCCACCGCCCCCATTGCCACGAAACCACAATAAAAGCCGCCTGGATTGATACGATTTTTTATACCCTGATCGGATCCTTATTTCTAGGTTTGTGGTAAATGAGTCCTGGGCACGCGACATAATGGGGACCCTCGAACTTCAGCAGAATTGCCCCGCGTTTTATCACATTCTGTTCTATATTCGCGGTTGTCACCGGCAGCGGCACAACGTTATGGGAAACCCCCCCTGCACAATTGAGCTGATGGTGAAGGATCCGGCAGAGACACATTATTAACAAACGGCTCAATGGCGACCACCTGCCGAGCGCCAATATGCCGCACAGACGTGATTCTCTTATATTGTATCTTCTCCAGCAAAGTTACAAGTTACGAGAAAGTTTTAAAGGGACAGGAAACTTTATATTCCTCCCGGCAGCTGGAAATAGACCGCGCTGGATTTATTCTTCCCCTCAGACAAAAATCCCCACTTTACCTGGGGGAAACACTACACCTCCCACAATGCAAGTCAGCAGAGCATGCTGTGATATCCAACCTGTGCTTCTCCAGCTATTGCATCACTACAACTCCAAGGAAGCACCGAAAGCCATTTACTGTCATGGCATGCTTGGAGTTGTAGTTCCACAACAGATGGAGAGCCACAGGTTGGAGACCACTGCTCTATGAGGACCCTGAACCAGCAGGAGGGAGGAGTGAGGTCAGAGATAGGACACACTCATCAATTGTGAATGCAGCTTTGGTTGTGACTGGAGTATAAGACAGGAACCCAGAATTAGCACAGGATCATTAAAGTAAAAATGTACAAATTTCAACATACAAGAACCCAAGCTACCCAACTTTCCCAGACTCCTGAATGACACATATATATGTAGCAATAGAGAAGAGGTAATGTAAGTGTATAATAATCATGCAGCCATTAGCCCTGACATTCGTGTGGATCAGCCTGAGATTATACATGTCCAGGGGTCCAGAATGTCCAGTAATCCGGCACCACGGTGGTCCCTGGGAAGCTGGATAACTGGAATGTTATTTTTGGCTTCGTTTTTTAATATCGGGGTTTTAGGACCAAGTGCTAAACATTTCATCAGTAACATAGAAATGATCGGATTCTTCTTTCTCACCAGAGATGGGGGGAGGGGGGGGGGTTAATACTTTTGCAAACCTCGCTGCTGAGCTGATGAAGCCCTGATGTTAATGAGTCCATCGTGCCAACATATCAGCCACTTCTGCTTGTCCAGTCGGAGAAATAATTATTGACCGTTTCATAACCGTCGTCCCATCTGCCAATAAATCTTATTACAGAAGACAAATTAGAGAAATCTCCCATGACGTCCGGACTTCAATCTCCTCCGTCCCCTCCTCAGATCCCCCGATTCTGTATTTCTATTGTAATGGAATCTGATTGGTAGATTTGTGTCCTGCAGGAAATGCGTCTCGGCTGAGTCGCCGCTGATCTCCTGCTGATAGATCTTGTTCTGTATCCTGAATCCATCTCCATAGACAAGTAATAATAAGGCCTCGTTCACATCTGCGTCAGGGCCCGTTCATGGATTCCGTCTGAGGCCTCATGTGCACGGCCGTGATTTTCGGGTCGGCCGGCACGGAGTGTCTGCCGCGGCCATTATTTTCAGGGAGCCCGGACCCCAGTACACGGCCGTAATAAGACTTGCCGTTCGTTCTGCGGTCCGGGCTCAGGGGCCATGCAGGGACCGTGGAAACCACAGTCGTGTGCATGGCCCCATAGGAATGAATGGGGCCGCAATTCTCCCGGCCAGTAAAGCACGTGTGTGTGCATGGGGCCTGAGATTTCCATCAGGGGAACCCATGAACGGAGCCCCGACTGAAACAAACGGAAACCATTTGCACCGGATCCGTCACCATTGAAATCAATGGTGATACAAATGGAAACCTATGGTCTCCGTACGTTTCAGTCAGGGCTCCGTTCATGGGTTCCCCCGACGGAAAGCTCTAACCAACGGAACCCATGAACGGAGCCCCGACGCAGGTGTGAACGAAGCCTAATTCTAATGTTGTTTTTCAGGCCTGGACTATTAGCCGGGTGTCGTCTGCAGCAGGAACATCTGGAGCGTCCATTATATAGGCTCCTGCACATGCCCAGTGGGACTACAGCTGAGATTGATTTCACCCCTTAGGTCCCCGTGCGGGACCCCCTCCCAGGTAGCTGACCCCTGCTATCATTTCTTGCATGTGTGTCCGCACCCGCTAGGTATCGCTGTCGGAGTGTTTCCGTGTGGATTGGGCCTTGAGGTTCCAGTTTATTAGACACAATGTAACGCCCGTAAGAAACATCACAGTCCGGAACGTCGTTACAATGTAGAAAATAATTAGCAGATAGAAGCTTCTCAGAACTCGGGGGATTTGATAAATCCCTTATGTAATGAATGAGCCGCTGTACCCAGAATCCTGTATGGAACGCAATGATTGTGGCTCTGAGGTCACCTGCAGCTGTAACAGCAGGATTATGTGATACTTTGTTTCACTCGTCTGGTCTTGATTTGCGGCCGGTGACCAGTCAGCAGACAATGATAATACGGACGGGGGATAGATCTGCGCTGAGCATTGCATTGCTGAGAGATGACAGGTTTATATGCCATTCATTATACAGCTGCACGGTTTGATTTTCTCACTGGTTTCTTCTTCATGTTTACATTGCTCAATTTTATGTTAATGAATAAGGGACACAAGAAGGCAGTACTATCCGTACATACATTATTTACAGGCATATACAGGGAGGCAGTACTATCCGTACTTACATTATTTACAGGCATATACAGGAAGGCAGTACTATCCGTACATACATTATTTACAGGCATATACAGGGAGGCAGTACTATCCGTACATACATTATTTACAGGCATATACAGGAAGGCAGTACTATCCGTACATACATTATTTACAGGCATATACAGGGAGGCAGTACTATCCGTACATACATTATTTACAGGCATAGACAAGAAGGCAGTACTATCCGTACATACATTATTTACAGGCATATACAGGGAGGCAGTACTATCCGTACTTACATTATTTACAGGCATATACAGGAAGGCAGTACTATCCGTACATACATTATTTACAGGCATATACAGGGAGGCAGTACTATCCGTACATACATTATTTACAGGCATAGACAGGAAGGCAGTATTATCCGTACATACATTATTTACAGGCATATACAGGAAGGCAGTACTATCCGTACATACATTATTTACAGGCATATACAGGGAGGCAGTACTATCCGTACTTACATTATTTACAGGCATATACAGGAAGGCAGTACTATCCGTACATACATTATTTACAGGCATATACAGGGAGGCAGTACTATCCGTACATACATTATTTACAGGCATAGACAGGAAGGCAGTACTATCCGTACATACATTATTTACAGGCATATACAGGAAGGCAGTACTATCCGTACATACATTATTTACAGGCATATACAGGGAGGCAGTACTATCCTTACTTACATTATTTACAGGCATATACAGGAAGGCAGTACTATCCGTACATACATTATTTACAGGCATATACAGGGAGGCAGTACTATCCGTACATACATTATTTACAGGCATAGACAGGAAGGCAGTACTATCCGTACATACATTATTTACAGGCATATACAGGGAGGCAGTACTATCCGTACATACATTATTTACAGGCATAGACAGGAAGGCAGTACTATCCGTACATACATTATTTACAGGCATATACAGGGAGGCAGTACTATCTGTACATACATTATTTACAGGCATATACAGGGAGGCAGTACTATCTGTACATACATTATTTACAGGCATATACAGGGAGGCAGTACTATCCGTACATACATTATTTACAGGCATATACAGGGAGGCAGTACTATCCATACTTACATTATTTACAGGCATATACAGGGAGGCAGTACTATCCGTACTTACATTATTTACAGGCATAGACAGGGAGGCAGTACTATCTGTACATACATTATTTACAGGCATAGACAGGAAGGCAGTACTATCCGTACATACATTATTTACAGGCATAGACAGGAAGGCAGTACTATCCGTACATACATTATTTACAGGCATATACAGGGAGGCAGTACTATCCGTACATACATTATTTACAGGCATAGACAGGAAGGCAGTACTATCCGTACTTACATTATTTACAGGAATAGACAGGGAGGCAGTACTATCCGTACATACATTATTTACAGGCATATACAGGGAGGCAGTACTATCCGTACATACATTATTTACAGGCATAGACAGGAAGGCAGTACTATCCGTACATACATTATTTACAGGCATATACAGGGAGGCAGTACTATCCGTACTTACATTATTTACAGGCATATACAGGGAGGCAGTACTATCTGTACATACATTATTTACAGGCATAGACAGGAAGGCAGTACTATCCGTACATACATTATTTACAGGCATATACAGGGAGGCAGTACTATCCGTACTTACATTATTTACAGGAATAGACAGGGAGGCAGTACTATCTGTACATACATTATTTACAGGCATAGACAAAAAGGCAATACTATCTGTACATACATTATTTACAGGCATAGACAGGAAGGCAGTACTATCCGTACATACATTATTTACAGGCATATACAGGGAGGCAGTACTATCTGTACATACATTATTTACAGGCATAGGCAGGCAGTACTATCTGTACATACATTATTTACAGGCATATACAGGGAGGCAGTACTATCCGTACTTACATTATTTACAGAAATAGACAGGGAGGCAGTACTATCCGTACATACATTATTTACAGGCATAGACAGGAAGGCAGTACTATCTGTACATACGTTACAGTGTGAGACAGGGAGGCAGTACTATCTGTACATACATTATTTACAGGCATATACAGGGAGGCAGTACTATCTGTACCTACATCATCTACAGGGAGAGACAGGGAGGCAGTACTATCTGTACCTACATCATCTACAGGGAGAGACAGGGAGGCAATACTATCTGTACCTACATCATCTACAGGGAGAGACAGGGAGGCAGTACTATCTGTACCTACATCATTTACAGGGATAGACAGGGAGGTAGTACTATCTGTACATACATCATTTACAGGGAGAGACAGGGAGGCAGTACTATCTGTACCTACATCATCTACAGGGAGAGACAGGGAGGCAATACTATCTGTACCTACATCATTTACAGGGATAGACAGGGAGGTAGTACTATCTGTACATACATCATTTACAGGGAGAGACAGGGAGGCAGTACTATCTGTACCTACATCATCTACAGGGAGAGACAGGGAGGCAATACTATCTGTACATACATTATTTACAGGAATAGACAGGGAGGCAGTACTATCTATATCTACATAATGCACAAGGAGAGGCAGAGAGGCAGTACTATCTGCACCTACATCATTTGCAGGAAGAGGCAGATGAGGCAGTGCTATCTGTGTATACATTATTTTCGGGGGTGGGGGGGGGGATAGTTTCACTATGGAGGTGAGCACCACATTACACAGAGATAGTGGACTCCGGTCGGTCACATGGACTGCTGCGGTACAACCACCACCAGCCATTGTAGGTTCATATTCAGATGGACATGAAAAGGTAGAGGAATCTATCATAAATAATAACTATATATCAGCGCCTTATTACTATAATGATATCTTATCCTGTAAACATGACTCCTCCCACAATGATGTCATAACCTGGAGATGGACCATTAATGCTGTAACACGACCGCCCAGCTGCGGATGATGTCACTGGACGGCGCTCATTTATCTTTGTATCATTGTCATTTGTTCTATAAATTATCTTCGTTCTCCTGCCGCCTCGTCACATTAATAGAAGCAGAAAAGTCATCAGAGACATAAAACTGTGCGAGGGGTGGAGGAGCGGAGGGGCGGAGGAGCGGAGGGGCGGAGGAGCGGAGGGGCGGAGGAGCGGAGGGGCGGAGGAGCGGAGGGGCGGAGGAGCGGAGGAGAGGAGGGCCATGGAAGAGGCTGCTGGGGGGATGGGAGGTCCGGGAAATTAGTTATTATTAGATCTTCCTCCGGGCGATTGTAGAGGGCGGCGATTCTTCATTTGGCGATTCCGTAACAATGAGCATTTTATTTGCGGATGAAACATTCCGGGATTATTACAAAAGACGCTCCTGGAATCTGGGATCCATAGGCCTCGAGGGTGGGGGAGGGGGGACCGCGGAACACCAGGGGTCCAGTGATATAATGGCGGTTCACGGTCGTCTCCTGTTATTATTATCCACATCAACACTTATCGTTCAATCAATGTTTTTGCAACAAACCTGAAAACCTTGAAGATGTTTAACAAAGCATCATGGGTAAAACGTACTCATTCCATGGTAAGGACATATATACTGTAAATATATATTCATTGAATGTCCATAATTTGGCGCAGTTTCTGCCCATCTTGTCTAGCTTTAGCCTCTTAAAACAGTAATAATAAATCTGCCCCAATGTTTCCATTCACTTACAGCAAGCAGAGAGTCGCAGCAATCAGCCAGGTCCTTGCCCAATAGTTAACCGCTTAGGGACCGGGCTCATCAGGACTTATTTTTCCGTTTTTGTCTCACTGCATTTCGAGAGACGCGACGCTGTTATTTTTTCGCTAGCGTCGCTGACAGGTCATGTGTTTTGCGTCACGGAATGTTCTGGTATTTTTGTTTTATATATAATTGTTGGGCACTTAAAAAAATACGCAGAATTTTAAGTAACATGTGGACATTTTTTTAATTCCACCATTTTTTTTTCTCTTCATTTTCCTCCGCACCCCGACATCATGTCTTACGTTCCTTGTATGGGGAGCGATGATTCCGGGAGAATAAAATGTGTGGATTTTTTCATGATCTTTATTTAATAAAAACTGTTTATTAAAAATAAAAAAATCATCTTTCTGTTTTTTTTTTTTTTTGCTAATTATTTTGTCCCACAAGGGAAGTTTTACATTTTATTTTTTTATTATAATACATTGGAACACCCAATCAACTCATACCCTCCAATGTGAGGGCCACTCTGGTCCAGTCTATGTCAGGACAGCGATGAGGAACTTTCTTAGGCCCACGTCACAGGCTTTATAAGAGGAGCGGCTGATATCAGTCACATATGATGTAATGTCTGGAGGATATAATAGTACTGGAGTGATATAAGAGGAGCGGCTGATATCAGTCACATATATGATGTAATGTCTCTGGAGGATATAATAGTACTGGAGTGATATAAGAGGAGCGGCTGATATCAGTCACACATATGATGTAATGTCTCTGGCGGATATAATAGTACTGGAGTGATATAAGAGGAGCGGCTGATATCAGTCACATATGATGTAAGGTCTCTGGAGGATATAATAGTACTGGAGTGATATAAGAGGAGCGGCTGATATCAGTCACATATATGATGTAATGTCTCTGGAGGATATAATAGTACTGGAGTGTTATAAGAGGAGCGGCTGATATCAGTCACATATGATGTAATGTCTCTGGAGGATATAATAGTGCTGGAGTGATATAAGAGGAGCGGCTGATATCAGTCACATATGATGTAATGTCTCTGGAGGATATAATAGTGCTGGAGTGTTATAAGAGGAGCGGCTGATATCAGTCACATATGATGTAATGTCTCTGGAGGATATAATAGTACTGGAGTGATATAAGAGGAGCGGCTGATATCAGTCACACATATGATGTAATGTCTCTGGAGGATATAATAGTGCTGGAGTGATATAAGAGGAGCGGCTGATATCAGTCACATATGATGTAATGTCTCTGGAGGATATAATAGTGCTGGAGTAATATAAGAGGAGCGGCTGATATCAGTCACATATGATGTAATGTCTCTGGAGGATATAATAGTACTGGAGTGATATAAGAGGAGCAGCTGATATAAGTCACACATATGATGTAATGTCTCTGGAGGATATAATAGTGCTGGAGTGATATAAGAGGAGCGGCTGATATCAGTCACACATATGATGTAATGTCTCTGGAGGATATAATAGTACTGGAGTGATATAAGAGGAGCGGCTGATATCAGTCACATATGATGTAATGTCTGGAGGATATAATAGTACTGGAGTGTTATAAGAGGAGCGGCTGATATCAGTCACATATGATGTAATGTCTCTGGAGGATATAATAGTACTGGAGTGTTATAAGAGGAGCGGCTGATATCAGTCACATATGATGTAATGTCTGGAGGATATAATAGTGCTGGAGTGTTATAAGAGGAGCGGCTGATATCAGTCACACATATGATGTAATGTCTCTGGAGGATATAATAGTACTGGAGTGATATAAGAGGAGCGGCTGATATCAGTCACACATATGATGTAATGTCTCTGGAGGATATAATAGTACTGGAGTGATATAAGAGGAGCGGCTGATATTAGTCACATATGATGTAATGTCTCTGGAGGATATAATAGTGCTGGAGTGATATAAGAGGAGCGGCTGATATCAGTCACACATATGATGTAATGTCTCCGGAGGACATAATAGTGCTGGAGTGTTATAAGAGGAGCGGCTGATATCAGTCACATATGATGTAATGTCTCTGGAGGATATAATAGTGCTGGAGTGATATAAGAGGAGAGGCTGATATCAGTCACACATATGATGTAATGTCTGGAGGATATAATAGTGCTGGAGAGATATAAGAGGAGCGGCTGATATCAGTCACACATATGATGTAATGTCTCTGGAGGATATAATAGTGCTGGAGTGATATAAGAGGAGCGGCTGATATCAGTCACATATGATGTAATGTCTCTGGAGGATATAATAGTACTGGAGTGATATAAGAGGAGCGGCTGATATCAGTCACACATATGATGTAATGTCTCTGGAGGATATAATAGTACTGGAGTGATATAAGAGGAGCGGCTGATATCAGTCACACATATGATGTAATGTATCTGGTGGATATAATAGTACTGGAGTGATATAAGAGGAGCGGCTGATATCAGTCACACATATGATGTAATGTCTCTGGAGGATATAATAGTACTGGAGTGATATAAGAGGAGCGGCTGATATCAGTCACACATATGATGTAATGTCTCTGGAGGATATAATAGTACTGGAGTGATATAAGAGGAGCTGCTGATATCAGTCACACATATGATGTAATGTCTCTGGAGGATATAATAGTGCTGGAGTGTTATAAGAGGAGCGGCTGATATCAGTCACATATGATGTAATGTCTCTGGAGGATATAATAGTGCTGGAGTGTTATAAGAGGAGCGGCTGATATCAGTCACACATATGATGTAATGTCTCTGGAGGATATAATAGTACTGGAGTGATATAAGAGGAGCGGCTGATATCAGTCACATATATGAAGTAATGTCTCTGGAGGATATAATAGTACTGGAGTGATATAAGAGGAGCGGCTGATATCAGTCACATATGATGTAATGTCTCTGGAGGATATAATAGTGCTGGAGTGATATAAGAGGAGCGGCTGATATCAGTCACATATATGATGTAATGTCTCTGGAGGATATAATAGTGCTGGAGTGTTATAAGAGGAGCGGCTGATATCAGTCACACATATGATGTAATGTCTCTGGAGGATATAATAGTACTGGAGTGATATAAGAGGAGCGGCTGATATCAGTCACATATATGATGTAATGTCTCTGGAGGATATAATAGTACTGGAGTGATATAAGAGGAGCGGCTGATATCAGTCACATATGATGTAATGTCTCTGGAGGATATAATAGTACTGGAGTGTTATAAGAGGAGCGGCTGATATCAGTCACGCATATGATGTAATGTCTCTGGAGGATATAATAATACTGTAGTGTTATAAGAGGAGCGGCTGATATCAGTCACATATGATGTAATGTCTCTGGAGGATATAATAGTGCTGGAGTGATATAAGAGGAGCGGCTGATATCAGTCACACATATGATGTAATGTCTCTGGAGGATATAATAGTGCTGGAGTGTTATAAGAGGAGCGGCTGATATCAGTCACATATGATGTAATGTCTCTGGAGGATATAATAGTACTGGAGTGATATAAGAGGAGCGGCTGATATCAGTCACATATATGAAGTAATGTCTCTGGAGGATATAATAGTACTGGAGTGATATAAGAGGAGCGGCTGATATCAGTCACATATGATGTAATGTCTCTGGAGGATATAATAGTACTGGAGTGATATAAGAGGAGCGGCTGATATCAGTCACACATATGATGTAATGTCTCTGGAGGATATAATAGTACTGGAGTGTTATAAGAGGAGCGGCTGATATCAGTCACATATGATGTAATGTCTCTGGAGGATATAATAGTACTGGAGTGTTATAGGAGGAGCGGCTGATATCAGTCACATATGATGTAATGTCTCTGGAGGATATAATAGTGCTGGAGTGATATAAGAGGAGCGGCTGATATCAGTCACACATATGATGTAATGTCTCTGGAGGATATAATAGTACTGGAGTGATATAAGAGGAGCGGCTGATATCAGTCACATATGATGTAATGTCTCTGGAGGATATAATAGTACTGGAGTGTTATAGGATCAGCGGCTGATATCAGTCACATATGATGTAATGTCTCTGGAGGATATAATAGTGCTGGAGTGATATAAGAGGAGCGGCTGATATCAGTCACATATATGATGTAATGTCTCTGGAGGATATAATAGTACTGGAGTGTTATAAGAGGAGCGGCTGATATCAGTCACACATATGATGTAATGTCTCTGGAGGATATAATAGTGCTGGAGTGATATAAGAGGAGCAGCTGATATCAGTCACACGTATGATGTAATGTCTCTGGAGGATATAATAGTACTGGAGTGATATAAGAGGAGCGGCTGATATCAGTCACATATGATGTAATGTCTCTGGAGGATATAATAGTGCTGGAGTGTTATAAGAGGAGCGGCTGATATCAGTCACATATGATGTAATGTCTCTGGAGGATATAATAGTACTGGAGTGATATAAGAGGAGCGGCTGATATCAGTCACACATATGATGTAATGTCTCTGGAGGATATAATAGTACTGGAGTGTTATAAGAGGAGCGGCTGATATCAGTCACATATGATGTAATGTCTCTGGAGGATATAATAGTGCTGGAGTGTTATAAGAGGAGCGGCTGATATCAGTCTCATATGATGTAATGTCTCTGGAGGATATAATAGTGCTGGAGTGTTATAAGAGGAGCGGCTGATATCAGTCACATATGATGTAATGTCTCTGGAGGATATAATAGTGCTGGAGTGTTATAAGAGGAGCGGCTGATATCAGTCACACATATGATGTAATGTCTCTGGAGGATATAATAGTACTGGAGTGATATAAGAGGAGCGGCTGATATCAGTCACATATATGAAGTAATGTCTCTGGAGGATATAATAGTACTGGAGTGATATAAGAGGAGCGGCTGATATCAGTCACATATGATGTAATGTCTCTGGAGGATATAATAGTGCTGGAGTGATATAAGAGGAGCGGCTGATATCAGTCACATATATGATGTAATGTCTCTGGAGGATATAATAGTGCTGGAGTGTTATAAGAGGAGCGGCTGATATCAGTCACACATATGATGTAATGTCTCTGGAGGATATAATAGTGCTGGAGTGTTATAAGAGGAGCGGCTGATATCAGTCACATATGATGTAATGTCTCTGGAGGATATAATAGTACTGGAGTGATATAAGAGGAGCGGCTGATATCAGTCACATATATGAAGTAATGTCTCTGGAGGATATAATAGTACTGGAGTGATATAAGAGGAGCGGCTGATATCAGTCACATATGATGTAATGTCTCTGGAG
This sequence comes from Rhinoderma darwinii, assembly GCF_050947455.1. Lineage (NCBI taxonomy): Eukaryota > Metazoa > Chordata > Amphibia > Anura > Rhinodermatidae > Rhinoderma > Rhinoderma darwinii. The sequence goes on from NW_027461825.1 coordinate 169,220, forward strand.
GATATAATAGTACTGGAGTGATATAAGAGGAGCGGCTGATATCAGTCACACATATGATGTAATGTCTCTGGAGGATATAATAGTACTGGAGTGATATAAGAGGAGCGGCTGATATCAGTCACATATGATGTAATGTCTCTGGAGGATATAATAGTACTGGAGTGATATAAGATGAGCGGCTGATATCAGTCACATATGATGTAATGTCTCTGGAGGATATAATAGTACTGGAGTGTTATAGGAGGAGCGGCTGATATCAGTCACATATGATGTAATGTCTCTGGAGGATATAATAGTGCTGGAGTGATATAAGAGGAGCGGCTGATATCAGTCACATATATGATGTAATGTCTCTGGAGGATATAATAGTACTGGAGTGATATAAGAGGAGCGGCTGATATCAGTCACATATGATGTAATGTCTCTGGAGGATATAATAGTACTGGAGTGATATAAGAGGAGCGGCTGATATCAGTCACACATATGATGTAATGTCTCTGGAGGATATAATAGTACTGGAGTGTTATAAGAGGAGCGGCTGATATCAGTCACATATGATGTAATGTCTCTGGAGGATATAATAGTACTGGAGTGATATAAGAGGAGCGGCTGATATCAGTCACATATATGATGTAATGTCTCTGGAGGATATAATAGTACTGGAGTGATATAAGAGGAGCGGCTGATATCAGTCACATATGATGTAATGTCTCTGGAGGATATAATAGTACTGGAGTGATATAAGAGGAGCGGCTGATATCAGTCACACATATGATGTAATGTCTCTGGAGGATATAATAGTACTGGAGTGTTATAAGAGGAGCGGCTGATATCAGTCACATATGATGTAATGTCTCTGGAGGATATAATAGTACTGGAGTGATATAAGAGGAGCGGCTGATATCAGTCACATATGATGTAATGTCTCTGGAGGATATAATAGTACTGGAGTGTTATAAGAGGAGCGGCTGATATCAGTCACATATATGATGTAATGTCTCTGGAGGATATAATAGTACTGGAGTGATATAAGAGGAGCGGCTGATATCAGTCACACATATGATGTAATGTCTCTGGAGGATATAATAGTACTGGAGTGATATAAGAGGAGCGGCTGATATCAGTCACACATATGATGTAATGTCTCTGGAGGATATAATAGTACTGGAGTGTTATAAGAGGAGCGGCTGATATCAGTCACATATGATGTTATGTCTGGAGGATATAATAGTACTGGAGTGTTATATGAGGAGCAGCTGATATCAGTCACATATGATGTAATGTCTCTGGAGGATATAATAGTACTGGAGTGTTATAAGAGGAGCGGCTGATATCAGTCACATATATGATGTAATGTCTCTGGAGGATATAATAGTGCTGGAGTGTTATAAGAGGAGCGGCTGATATCAGTCACATATATGATGAAATGTCTGGAGGCTATAATAGTACTGGAGTGTTATAAGAGGAGCGGCTGATATCAGTCACACATATGATGTAATGTCTCTGGAGGATATAATAGTGCTGGAGTGTTATAAGAGGAGCGGCTGATATCAGTCACACATATGATGTAATGTCTCTGGAGGATATAATAGTGCTGGAGTGTTATAAGAGGAGCGGCTGATATCAGTCACATATGATGTAATGTCTCTGGAGGATATAATAGTGCTGGAGTGTTATAAGAGGAGCGGCTGATATCAGTCACATATGATGTAATGTCTCTGGAGGATATAATAGTGCTGGAGTGTTATAAGAGGAGCGGCTGATATCAGTCACACATATGATGTAATGTCTCTGGAGGATATAATAGTACTGGAGTGATATAAGAGGAGCGGCTGATATCAGTCACACATGTGATGTAATGTCTCTGGAGGATATAATAGTACTGGAGTGATATAAGAGGAGCGGCTGATATCAGTCACATATGATGTAATGTCTCTGGAGGATATAATAGTACTGGAGTGTTATAAGAGGAGCGGCTGATATCAGTCACATATGATGTAATGTCTCTGGAGGATATAATAGTGCTGGAGTGATATAAGAGGAGCGGCTGATATCAGTCACATATATGATGTAATGTCTCTGGAGGATATAACAGTACTGGAGTGATATAAGAGGAGCGGCTGATATCAGTCACACATATGATGTTATGTCTCTGGAGGATATAATAGTACTGGAGTGATATAAGAGGAGCGGCTGATATCAGTCACGAATGATGTAATGTCTCTGGAGGATATAATAGTGCTGGAGTGATATAAGAGGAGCGGCTGATATCAGTCACACATATGATGTAATGTCTCTGGAGGATATAATAGTGCTGGAGAGATATAAGAGGAGCGGCTGATATCAGTCACACATGTGATGTAATGTCTCTGGAGGATATAATAGTACTGGAGTGATATAAGAGGAGCGGCTGATATCAGTCACATATATGATGTAATGTCTCTGGAGGATATAATAGTACTGGAGTGATATAAGAGGAGAGGCTGATATCAGTCACATATGATGTAATGTCTCTGGAGGATATAATAGTACTGGAGTGATATAAGAGGAGCGGCTGATATCAGTCACATATATGATGTAATGTCTCTGGAGGATATAATAGTACTGGAGTGATATAAGAGGAGCGGCTGATATCAGTCACACATGTGATGTAATGTCTCTGGAGGATATAATAGTACTGGAGTGATATAAGAGGAGCGGCTGATATCAGTCACACATATGATGTAATGTCTCTGGAGGATATAATAGTGCTGGAGTGATATAAGAGGAGCGGCTGATATCAGTCACATATGATGTAATGTCTCTGGAGGATATAATAGTACTGGAGTGATATAAGAGGAGCGGCTGATATCAGTCACATATATGATGTAATGTCTCTGGAGGATATAATAGTGCTGGAGTGATATAAGAGGAGCGGCTGATATCAGTCACACATATGATGTAATGTCTCTGGAGGATATAATAGTGCTGGAGTGATATAAGAGGAGCGGCTGATATCAGTCACACATATGATGTAATGTCTATGGAGGATATAATAGTACTGGAGTGATATAAGAGGAGCGGCTGATATCAGTCACACATATGATGTAATGTCTCTGGAGGATATAATAGTACTGGAGTGTTATAAGAGGAGCGGCTGATATCAGTCACACATATGATGTAATGTCTCTGGAGGATATAATAGTGCTGGAGTGTTATAAGAGGAGCGGCTGATATCAGTCACATATGATGTAATGTCTGGAGGATATAATAGTGCTGGAGTGTTATAAGAGGAGCGGCTGATATCAGTCACATATATGATGTAATGTCTCTGGAGGATATAATAGTACTGGAGTGTTATAAGAGGAGCGGCTGATATCAGTCACACATATGATGTAATGTCTCTGGAGGATATAATAGTGCTGGAGTGTTATAAGAGGAGCGGCTGATATCAGTCACATATGATGTAATGTCTGGAGGATATAATAGTGCTGGAGTGATATAAGAGGAGCGGCTGATATCAGTCACATATGATGTAATGTCTCTGGAGGATATAATAGTGCTGGAGTGATATAAGAGGAGCGGCTGATATCAGTCACATATGATGTAATGTCTCTGGAGGATATAATAGTACTGGAGTGATATAAGAGGAGCGGCTGATATCAGTCACACATATGATGTAATGTCTCTGGAGGATATAATAGTACTGGAGTGATATAAGAGGGGCGGCTGATATCAGTCACATATATGATGTAATGTCTCTGGAGGATATAATAGTGCTGGAGTGTTATAAGAGGAGCGGCTGATATCAGTCACACATATGATGTAATGTCTCTGGAGGATATAATAGTGCTGGAGTGATATAAGAGGAGCGGCTGATATCAGTCACATATGATGTAATGTCTCTGGAGGATATAGTAGTGCTGGAGTGATATAAGAGCAGCGGCTGATATCAGTCACATATGATGTAATGTCTCTGGAGGATATAATAGTACTGGAGTTTTATAAGAGGAGCGGCTGATATCAGTCACACATGATGTAATGTCTCTGGAGGATATAATAGTGCTGGAGTGATATAAGAGGAGCGGCTGATATCAGTCACATATGATGTAATGTCTCTGGAGGATATAATAGTACTGGAGTGATATAAGAGGGGCGGCTGATATCAGTCACATATGATGTAATGTCTCTGGAGGATATAATAGTACTGGAGTGATATAAGAGGAGCGGCTGATATCAGTCACATATGATGTAATGTCTCTGGAGGATATAATAGTGCTGGAGTGATATAAGAGGGGCGGCTGATATCAGTCACATATGATGTAATGTCTCTGGAGGATATAATAGTACTGGAGTGATATAAGAGGAGCGGCTGATATCAGTCACATATGATGTAATGTCTCTGGAGGATATAATAGTGCTGGAGTGTTATAAGAGGAGCGGCTGATATCAGTCACATATGATGTAATGTCTCTGGAGGATATAATAGTACTGGAGTGATATAAGAGGAGCGGCTGATATCAGTCACACATATGATGTAATGTCTCTGGAGGATATAATAGTACTGGAGTGATATAAGAGGAGCGGCTGATATCAGTCACATATGATGTAATGTCTCTGGAGGATATAATAGTGCTGGAGTGTTATAAGAGGAGCGGCTGATATCAGTCACACATATGATGTAATGTCTCTGGAGGATATAATAGTACTGGAGTGATATAAGAGGGGCGGCTGATATCAGTCACATATGATGTAATGTCTCTGGAGGATATAATAGTACTGGAGTGATATAAGAGGAGCGGCTGATATCAGTCACATATGATGTAATGTCTCTGGAGGATATAATAGTGCTGGAGTGTAATAAGAGGAGCGGCTGATATCAGTCACATATATAATGTAATGTCTCTGGAGTATATAATAGTGCTGGAGTGTTATAAGAGTAGCGGCTGATATCAGTCACATTAGATGTAATGTCTCTGGAGGATATAATAGTACTGGAGTGATATAAGAGGAGCGGCTGATATCAGTCACACATATGATGTAATGTCTCTGGAGGATATAATAGTGCTGGAGTGTTATAAGAGGAGCGGCTGATATCAGTCACATATGATGTAATGTCTCTGGAGGATATAATAGTACTGGAGTGATATAAGAGGAGCGGCTGATATCAGTCACATATGATGTAATGTCTCTGGAGGATATAATAGTGCTGGAGTGTTATAAGAGGAGCGGCTGATATCAGTCACATATGATGTAATGTCTCTGGAGGATATAATAGTACTGGAGTGATATAAGAGGAGCGGCTGATATCAGTCACACATATGATGTAATGTCTCTGGAGGATATAATAGTACTGGAGTGATATAAGAGGAGCTGCTGATATCAGTCACACATATGATGTAATGTCTCTGGAGGATATAATAGTACTGGAGTAATATAAGAGGAGCGGCTGATATCAGTCACACATATGATGTAATGTCTCTGGAGGATATAATAGTACTGGAGTGATATAAGAGGAGCGGCTGATATCAGTCACATATATGATGTAATGTCTCTGGAGGATATAATAGTACTCGAGTGTTATAAGAGGAGCGGCTGATATCAGTCACACATATGATGTAATGTCTCTGGAGGATATAATAGTACTGGAGTGTTATAAGAGGAGCGGGTGATATCAGTCACACATATGATGTAATGTCTCTGGAGGATATAATAGTGCTGGAGTGATATAAGAGGAGCGGCTGATATCAGTCACACATATGATGTAATGTCTCTGGAGGATATAATAGTACTGGAGTGATATAAGAGGAGCGGCTGATATCAGTCACACATATGATGTAATGTCTCTGGAGGATATAATAGTACTGGAGTGATATAAGAGGAGCGGCTGATATCAGTCACACATATGATGTAATGTCTCTGGAGGATATAATAGTACTGGAGTGATATAAGAGGAGCGGCTTATATCAGTCACACATATGATGTAATGTCTCTGGAGGATATAATAGTGCTGGAGTGATATAAGAGGAGCGGCTGATATCAGTCACATATGATGTAATGTCTCTGGAGGATATAATAGTGCTGGAGTGATATAAGAGGAGCGGCTGATATCAGTCACATATGATGTAATGTCTCTGGAGGATATAATAGTGCTGGAGTGTTATAAGAGGAGCGGCTGATATCAGTCACATATGATGTAATGTCTCTGGAGGATATAATAGTACTGGAGTGATATAAGAGGAGCGGCTGATATCAGTCACACATATGATGTAATGTCTCTGGAGGATATAATAGTGCTGGAGGGATATAAGAGGAGCGGCTGATATCTGTCACATATGATGTAATGTCTCTGGAGGATATAATAGTACTGGAGTGATATAAGAGGAGCGGCTGATATCAGTCACATATGATGTAATGTCTCTGGAGGATATAATAGTGCTGGAGTGATATAAGAGGAGCGGCTGATATCAGTCATATATGATGTAATGTCTCTGGAGGATATAATAGTGCGGGGGCGTTATAAGAGGAGCGGCTGATATCAGTCACACATATGATGTAATGTCTCTGGAGGATATAATAGTACTGGAGTGATATAAGAGGAGCGGCTGATATCAGTCACATATGATGTAATGTCTCTGGAGGATATAATAGTACTGGAGTGATATAAGAGGAGCGGCTGATATCAGTCACATATGATGTAATGTCTCTGGAGGATATAATAGTACTGGAGTGATATAAGAGGAGCGGCTGATATCAGTCACATATGATGTAATGTCTCTGGAGGATATAATAGTACTGGAGTGATATAAGAGGAGCGGCTGATATCAGTCACATATGATGTAATGTCTCTGGAGGATATAATAGTACTGGAGTGTTATAAGAGGAGCGGCTGATATCAGTCACACATATGATGTAATGTCTCTGGAGGATATAATAGTACTGGAGTGATATAAGAGGAGCGGCTGATATCAGTCACACATATGATGTAATGTCTCTGGAGGATATAATAGTACTGGAGTGATATAAGAGGAGCGGCTGATATCAGTCACATATATGATGTAATGTCTCTGGAGGATATAATAGTGCTGGAGTGTTATAAGAGGAGCGGCTGATATCAGTCACATATGATGTAATGTCTCTGGAGGATATAATAGTACTGGAGTGATATAAGAGGAGCGGCTGATATCAGTCACACATATGATGTAATGTCTCTGGAGGATATAATAGTACTGGAGTGATATAAGAGGAGCGGCTGATATCAGTCACACATATGATGTAATGTCTCTGGAGGATATAATAGTGCTGGAGTGATATAAGAGGAGCGGCTGATATCAGTCACATATGATGTAATGTCTCTGCAGGATATAATAGTGCTGGAGTGATATAAGAGGAGCGGCTGATATCAGTCACATATGATGTAATGTCTCTGGAGGATATAATAGTACTGGAGTGTTATAAGAGGAGCGGCTGATATCAGTCACACACATGATGTAATGTCTCTGGAGGATATAATAGTGCTGGAGTGTTATAAGAGGAGCGGCTGATATCAGTCACACATATGATGTAATGTCTCTGGAGGATATAATAGTGCTGGAGTGATATAAGAGGAGCGGCTGATATCAGTCACATATGATGTAATGTCTCTGGAGGATATAATAGTGCTGGAGTGTTATAAGAGGAGCGGCTGATATCAGTCACACATATGATGTAATGTCTCTGGAGGATATAATAGTACTGGAGTGATATAAGAGGGGCGGCTGATATCAGTCACATATGATGTAATGTCTCTGGAGGATATAATAGTACTGGAGTGATATAAGAGGAGCGGCTGATATCAGTCACATATGATGTAATGTCTCTGGAGGATATAATAGTGCTGGAGTGATATAAGAGGAGCGGCTGATATCAGTCACATATATGATGTAATGTCTCTGGAGTATATAATAGTGCTGGAGTGTTATAAGAGTAGCGGCTGATATCAGTCACATTAGATGTAATGTCTCTGGAGGATATAATAGTACTGGAGTGATATAAGAGGAGCGGCTGATATCAGTCACACATATGATGTAATGTCTCTGGAGGATATAATAGTGCTGGAGTGTTATAAGAGGAGCGGCTGATATCAGTCACATATGATGTAATGTCTCTGGAGGATATAATAGTACTGGAGTGATATAAGAGGAGCGGCTGATATCAGTCACATATGATGTAATGTCTCTGGAGGATATAATAGTGCTGGAGTGTTATAAGAGGAGCGGCTGATATCAGTCACATATGATGTAATGTCTCTGGAGGATATAATAGTACTGGAGTGATATAAGAGGAGCGGCTGATATCAGTCACACATATGATGTAATGTCTCTGGAGGATATAATAGTACTGGAGTGATATAAGAGGAGCTGCTGATATCAGTCACACATATGATGTAATGTCTCTGGAGGATATAATAGTACTGGAGTAATATAAGAGGAGCGGCTGATATCAGTCACACATATGATGTAATGTCTCTGGAGGATATAATAGTACTGGAGTGATATAAGAGGAGCGGCTGATATCAGTCACATATATGATGTAATGTCTCTGGAGGATATAATAGTACTCGAGTGTTATAAGAGGAGCGGCTGATATCAGTCACACATATGATGTAATGTCTCTGGAGGATATAATAGTACTGGAGTGTTATATGAGGAGCGGGTGATATCAGTCACACATATGATGTAATGTCTCTGGAGGATATAATAGTGCTGGAGTGATATAAGAGGAGCGGCTGATATCAGTCACACATATGATGTAATGTCTCTGGAGGATATAATAGTACTGGAGTGATATAAGAGGAGCGGCTGATATCAGTCACACATATGATGTAATGTCTCTGGAGGATATAATAGTACTGGAGTGATATAAGAGGAGCGGCTTATATCAGTCACACATATGATGTAATGTCTCTGGAGGATATAATAGTGCGGGAGCGTTATAAGAGGAGCGGCTGATATCAGTCACATATGATGTAATGTCTCTGGAGGATATAATAGTGCTGGAGTGATATAAGAGGAGCGGCTGATATCAGTCACATATGATGTAATGTCTCTGGAGGATATAATAGTGCTGGAGTGATATAAGAGGAGCGGCTGATATCAGTCACATATGATGTAATGTCTCTGGAGGATATAATAGTGCTGGAGTGTTATAAGAGGAGCGGCTGATATCAGTCACATATGATGTAATGTCTCTGGAGGATATAATAGTACTGGAGTGATATAAGAGGAGCGGCTGATATCAGTCACACATATGATGTAATGTCTCTGGAGGATATAATAGTGCTGGAGGGATATAAGAGGAGCGGCTGATATCTGTCACATATGATGTAATGTCTCTGGAGGATATAATAGTACTGGAGTGATATAAGAGGAGCGGCTGATATCAGTCACATATGATGTAATGTCTCTGGAGGATATAATAGTGCTGGAGTGATATAAGAGGAGCGGCTGATATCAGTCATATATGATGTAATGTCTCTGGAGGATATAATAGTGCGGGGGCGTTATAAGAGGAGCGGCTGATATCAGTCACACATATGATGTAATGTCTCTGGAGGATATAATAGTACTGGAGTGATATAAGAGGAGCGGCTGATATCAGTCACATATGATGTAATGTCTCTGGAGGATATAATAGTACTGGAGTGATATAAGAGGAGCGGCTGATATCAGTCACATATGATGTAATGTCTCTGGAGGATATAATAGTACTGGAGTGATATAAGAGGAGCGGCTGATATCAGTCACATATGATGTAATGTCTCTGGAGGATATAATAGTACTGGAGTGATATAAGAGGAGCGGCTGATATCAGTCACATATGATGTAATGTCTCTGGAGGATATAATAGTACTGGAGTGTTATAAGAGGAGCGGCTGATATCAGTCACACATATGATGTAATGTCTCTGGAGGATATAATAGTACTGGAGTGATATAAGAGGAGCGGCTGATATCAGTCACACATATGATGTAATGTCTCTGGAGGATATAATAGTACTGGAGTGATATAAGAGGAGCGGCTGATATCAGTCACATATATGATGTAATGTCTCTGGAGGATATAATAGTGCTGGAGTGTTATAAGAGGAGCGGCTGATATCAGTCACATATGATGTAATGTCTCTGGAGGATATAATAGTACTGGAGTGATATAAGAGGAGCGGCTGATATCAGTCACACATATGATGTAATGTCTCTGGAGGATATAATAGTACTGGAGTGATATAAGAGGAGCGGCTGATATCAGTCACACATATGATGTAATGTCTCTGGAGGATATAATAGTGCTGAGGTGATATAAGAGGAGCGGCTGATATCAGTCACATATGATGTAATGTCTCTGCAGGATATAATAGTGCTGGAGTGATATAAGAGGAGCGGCTGATATCAGTCACATATGATGTAATGTCTCTGGAGGATATAATAGTACTGGAGTGTTATAAGAGGAGCGGCTGATATCAGTCACACACATGATGTAATGTCTCTGGAGGATATAATAGTGCTGGAGTGTTATAAGAGGAGCGGCTGATATCAGTCACACATATGATGTAATGTCTCTGGAGGATATAATAGTGCTGGAGTGATATAAGAGGAGCGGCTGATATCAGTCATACATATGATGTAATGTCTCTGGAGGATATAATAGTACTGGAGTGATATAAGAGGAGTGGCTGATATCAGTCACACATATGATGTAATGTCTCTGGAGGATATAATAGTACTGGAGTGATATAAGAGGAGCGGCTGATATCAGTCACACATATGATGTAATGTCTCTGGAGGATATAATAGTACTGGAGTGTTATAAGAGGAGCGGCTGATATCAGTCACACATATGATGTAATGTCTCTGGGGGATATAATAGTACTGGAGAGATATAAGAGGAGCGGCTGATATCAGTCACATATGATGTAATGTCTCTGGAGGATATAATAGTGCTGGAGTGATATAAGAGGAGCGGCTGATATCAGTCACATATGATGTAATGTCTCTGGAGGATATAATAGTACTGGAGTGTTATAAGAGGAGCGGCTGATATCAGTCACATATGATGTAATATCTCTGGAGGATATAATAGTACTGGAGTGATATAAGAGGAGCGGCTGATATCAGTCACATATGATGTAATGTCTCTGGAGGATATAATAGTACTGGAGTGATATAAGAGGAGCGGCTGATATCAGTCACATATAATGTAATGTCTCTGGAGGATATAATAGTGCTGGAGTGTTATAAGAGGAGCGGCTGATATCAGTCACATATGATGTAATGTCTCTGGAGGATATAATAGTGCTGGAGTGATATAAGAGGAGCGGCTGATATCAGTCACACATATGATGTAATGTCTCTGGAGGATATAATAGTACTGGAGTGATATAAGAGGAGCGGCTGATATCAGTCACACATATGATGTAATGTCTCTGGAGGATATAATAGTACTGGAGTGATATAAGAGGAGCGGCTGATATCAGTCACACATATGATGTAATGTCTCTGGAGGATATAATAGTACTGGAGTGATATAAGAGGAGCGGCTGATATCAGTCACACATATGATGTAATGTCTCTGGAGGATATAATAGTACTGGAGTGTTATAAGAGGAGCGGCTGATATCAGTCACATATGATGTAATATCTCTGGAGGATATAATAGTACTGGAGTGATATAAGAGGAGCGGCTGATATCAGTCACATATGATGTAATGTCTCTGGAGGATATAATAGTACTGGAGTGATATAAGAGGAGCGGCTGATATCAGTCACATATGATGTAATGTCTCTGGAGGATATAATAGTACTGGAGTGATATAAGAGGAGCGGCTGATATCAGTCACACATATGATGTAATGTCTCTGGAGGATATAATAGTGCTGGAGTGATATAAGAGGAGCGGCTGATATCAGTCACACATATGATGTAATGTCTCTGGAGGATATAATAGTGCTGGAGTGATATAAGAGGAGCGGCTGATATCAGTCACATATGATGTAATGTCTCTGGAGGATATAATAGTACTGGAGTGTTATAAGAGGAGCGGCTGATATCAGTCACACATATGATGTAATGTCTCTGGAGGATATAATAGTGCTGGAGTGATATAAGAGGAGCGGCTGATATCAGTCACACATATGATGTAATGTCTCTGGAGGTTCTTAGCAGTGGAGATACAGTATGTGATATAAAGCCTCTACCAGGCCTGAAATGGCTGATAACAGGGAGCAGTATATATATTTTTTTTACCTGTCCTTTAGTCAGTCTCTTCTTTGCCTGAATTTTCTGATAAAAAAGAACAAGAGATATTTTCTAGTCGCTTGGTCTGAAATGGCTGATAACAGGGAACAGTAGATTGTATTAGCCCTCACACATAATGTAGATAGCCTGCGGTTGTCCCTTTAATAATATGGCAGCAGGTTGTTGTGTGTTCAGCTGCTTCCTCCAGATCTCCTATTTATTTCCCTATTGATGATCTGTCCAAGGTGCTGAAACCTACTGTGACGACTCCTGCAGCTGCGCAAGCGTAAGAAGTAACTGCCGCTATGCCTGTGTAACTGCACAACAATCAGTAGAGCGGTAATGGTGGTCGTCACCCAGAGATCCCACCAATCAGAATAAACGACCCTGGAGGATGAGGAGAAGAGCGGCAAATCTTAAAGGGCACTTACACTCAAAATCACCCCGAATGGCCTCGCATCACTACCACATGTGACCAGGAAGATCTGTCATGTGGATAATACTGGAGATTGAATAGTTGTCCCCCATCTTCTCCATGGTCGAGGTGGCTTTTCCATTTTGCTAGATCTTCATTCTCCTCTTCTGTGCGGGGGAAGGGAAGGAAAGGGCCCCCCAAATATAATCCTCAGAGCAGTTACTCCTTGGTTCCTCATCATCTTCTTGGGGTGACCCATGCTGCAGCCGGGGAAGATGAAGATAAAAGAACCAGATATAAGGATGGGGAGGGGGAGTATTTAGGCTTTGGGGCAGTGGCTTAGGGCCCATGACCAGAAGGGGATCACATCCTGAATCAGATGTACATAAGAAAAAAGTGCAATTTGCGCAAAAAACCTGCAGCTTCTGTACCGTCTGCATCGCTCACGCCATTTTTCTAAAAATAAGAGTGGGTGGAACTTAGCAGAAGTGGGCGGGGTCACTAGACGCCGCCCCTGAGGATAGTCACTGTATAAGGAGAATTTCTATCCATACATTTATAACGAGCAGGACGCCATGTGTATGAATGTATCAGTAAAGTGGGCGGGGCCTCACAGCCGCAATGACCGCGACTCATTTATCAAAAAATTCTCACGACCTTCTGAAAAAGGAAAGTCGAAACTCAACCCCAGGTCCAGATTCGTGAACAGGACGGGCGCTAAACGAATAGAGAGACTGGCGCCGAGAAACAATAAATCTACCCATTTCTGCTTAAAATTATAATACCTTCCAAGATCTCTGCTTGCTGTCAGTGAAATAGTTCTTGTTTGCTTCCAAAGCCTAAAAACTAGTACATACCTAATACTTCTCACAGCTGAGGGTTTGTTACAATGTATCAATGTAGATAATCCTCTGAACTGAACAAATCTGCAGCACAAATCTCTCTTCTATCCTGAGCGTTTGTTACAATGGATCAGTGCAGGTAAAATGTCTGTAGTCTGGGCTGTGTAGGTCACAGAGGATTATTTAAACTGGATGAAATTGTACCAAACCCTCAGCTATTAGGTCAGAATACGAATACTCCGTTTTACTAACAGCAAGCATAACATGAGGTGACGTGGCGCCGTTGATCAGCTGATCGCCGTATTCACGTCGCTGCGGCCTCCACTGTCAGGATATATTCTCCATTATTTGAGTTCAGCCGTAGACATTCCCGCTCTGTGATATTGTGTCGTGTGCCGGTGTAATCCTCGGGACGCCATGTTGTCCGTGCGCGGGGGAGGGTCGCACAAGTCGCCACTCTACCCTGACACGACGTCAATCAGCCGCAGCTCGTGTACCGCCCTGATGCTGCAAAGACGCTTCTGTGCTCCCCCCAAAACACAGGAGCAAAGTTATCCAAACGTATCTGCCCCCTACCCTTAAAGGGGAATTCCGGTCATTGGCATCTATGACACATCCACTGCGCCTCCCACATGAAAGTATTTACCCCTCTGCTCCTGGCTTCAATTCTTGGGGTTCACGTCTAACATCCCCCCCACACTCAACTTCACCAACCTAGAAGCCTCGGGACACGAGGGCAGAGCAGCTGTCGAGGTTTTTGGGACTATGACCCCCCCCCCCCCATATAACACCCACTGAGAGGAGCCGGCCACAGTCCTACAGACGCCGGAGCTGAGGGCAGGTCCTGCAGCGCCCCCTATCCCTTGGGCCTTATTAACACGAGCGTGTCCATTTTGCGTGCATTGCAGTTCCATGTGATATCCGTGTCCAGCGCTTGTCAGCGGTTTTTACGCGCGTATGTCATCCGTATGTCACGCGTTTTGTACGTCAGTAAAATAAACTAAAGGAGGTGTATTTTTTTCTCATAATTTTTTTAGCAACTGTTGCGTGAATGACGGATGTGCGTCCGTGTCCTATCCTATTGACTTCTATGGGTGCGTGCTGCGCAAAAAAGGCACAAGAGTAGGACATGCGGTGAGAGTCACGCAGCGGACACACGATGCAGGAAAAACACGGACTGTCTGAATGACCCATTGACTTGCATAGGTCCGTGCGACGTCCGTTGTCTTAAAGCGCGTAACACGGACGTGAAATGCGCTGTGTGAATAAGGTCTGACTGTGGCCCCCCAGACATGCACCGCGTGCAGCGCTGAACTACCGAGAGGGAATCTCTTCCTGCAGGTGAATAATGAGCAGAAATCTCCGGATCTCTAATCTCTGCGTTGGCTCTTCGGCTTTTTCTTTCTGGTTTCATGTCGCTGCCATCGAAAAAGAAGAAAATCAATAAGTTTGACTGATCTTAAAATCCCAACTTCCCGATGATGGAAGATTCGTTGTCGCTGCTGTCAGGAGGGGTCCGTTTATTCATCAGAAGAAACCGCCTGACAGACACGTGAAGGAACTTGTTAGGACGATGAGGTGTCAGATAAGACGGCGGCTGTCACTTCCAGCATCTCCTCTCCACATCACTCCCCGAGAACATCTAGAAGCTTCTACAGCGAGGACAGCGCAGATATTCATCTAGATATTTATACAGATGTAGCAGAGCTGAGGGTGTCATAGGAACCAGTGTGCTGTCATATCAAGGGTGTGTTACATAGGACTGCAGGTAACACTACTACATTATCTGTACTCAGAGAGTTATCACTGTGTTATCTGTGGTGTTACATAGGACTGCAAGTAACATCTACTACATTATCTGTACTCAGAGCGTTATCACTGTGTTATCTGTGGTGTTACATAGGACTGCAGGTAACACTACTACATTATCTGTACTCAGAGAGTTATCACTGTTATCTGTGGTGTTACATAGGACTGCAGGTAACATCTACTACATTATCTGTACCCAGAGAGTTATCACTGTGTTATCTGTGGTGTTACATAGGACTGCAGGTAACACTACTACATTATCTGTAATCAGAGAGTTATCACTGTGTGTTATCTGTGGTGTTACATAGGACTGCAGGTAACATCTACTACATTATCTGTACCCAGAGAGTTATCACTGTGTTATCTGTGGTGTTACATAGGACTGCAGGTAACACTACTACATTATCTGTAATCAGAGAGTTATCACTGTGTGTTATCTGTGGTGTTACATAGGACTGCAGGCAACATCTACTACATTATCTGTACTCAGAGAGTTATCACTGTGTTATCTGTGGTGTTACATAGGACTGCAGGTAACACTACTACATTATCTGTACTCAGGGAGTTATCACTGTGTTATCTGTGGTGTTACATAGGACTGCAGGTAACACTACTACATTATCTGTAATCAGAGAGTTATCACTGTGTTATCTGTGGTGTTACATAGGACTGCAGGTAACATCTACTACATTATCTGTACTCAGAGCGTTATCACTGTGTTATCTGTGGTGTTACATAGGGCTGCAGGTAACATCTACTACATTCACTGTACTCAGAGAGTTATCACTGTGTTATCTGTGGTGTTACATAGGACTGCAGGTAACACTACTACATTATCTGTACTCAGAGAGTTATCACTGTGTTATCTATGGTGTTACATAGGGCTGCAGGTAACATCTACTACATTATCTGTAATCAGGGAGTTATCACTGTGTTATCTGTAGTGTTACATAGGACTGCAGGTAACATCTACTACATTATCTGTAATCAGAGAGTTATCACTGTGTTATCTGTGGTGTTACATAGGACTGCAGGTAACATCTACTACATTATCTGTACTCAGAGAGTTATCACTGTGTTATCTGTGGTGTTACATAGGACTGCAGGTAACATCTACTACATTATCTGTAATCAGAGAGTTATCACTGTGTTATCTGTAGTATTACATAGGACTGCAGGTAACATCTACTACATTATCTGTAATCAGAGAGTTATCAGTGTGTTATCTGTGGTGTTACATAGGACTGCAGGTAACATCTACTACATTATCTGTACTCAGAGAATTATCACTGTGTTATCTGTGGTGTTACATAGGACTGCAGGTAACATCTACTACATTATCTGTACCCAGAGAGTTATCACTGTGTTATCTGTGGTGTTACATAGGACTGCAAGTAACATCTACTACATTATCTGTACTCAGAGCGTTATCACTGTGTTATCTGTGGTGTTACATAGGACTGCAGGTAATACTACTACATTATCTGTACCCAGAGAGTTATCACTGTATTATCTGTGGTGTTACATAGGACTGCAGGTAACACTACTACATTATCTGTACCCAGAGAGTTATCACTGTGTTATCTGTGGTGTTACATAGGACTGCAGGTAACATCTACTACATTATCTGTACCCAGAGAGTTATCACTGTGTTATCTGTGGTGTTACATAGGACTGCAGGTAACACTACTACATTATCTGTAATCAGAGAGTTATCACTGTGTGTTATCTGTGGTGTTACATAGGACTGCAGGCAACATCTACTACATTATCTGTACTCAGAGAGTTATCACTGTGTTATCTGTGGTGTTACATAGGACTGCAGGTAACACTACTACATTATCTGTACTCAGGGAGTTATCACTGTGTTATCTGTGGTGTTACATAGGACTGCAGGTAACACTACTACATTATCTGTAATCAGAGAGTTATCACTGTGTTATCTGTGGTGTTACATAGGACTGCAGGTAACATCTACTACATTATCTGTACTCAGAGCGTTATCACTGTGTTATCTGTGGTGTTACATAGGGCTGCAGGTAACATCTACTACATTCACTGTACTCAGAGAGTTATCACTGTGTTATCTGTGGTGTTACATAGGACTGCAGGTAACATCTACTACATTATCTGTACTCAGAGAGTTATCACTGTGTTATCTGTGGTGTTACATAGGACTGCAGGTAACACTACTACATTATCTGTACTCGGAGAGCTATCACTGTGTTATCTGTGGTGTTACATAGGACTGCAGGTAACACTACTACATTATCTGTACTCAGAGAGTTATCACTGTGTTATCTATGGTGTTACATAGGGCTGCAGGTAACATCTACTACATTATCTGTACTCAGAGAGTTATCACTGTGTTATCTGTGGTGTTACATAGGACTGCAGGTAACATCTACTACATTATCTGTAATCAGAGAGTTATCACTGTGTTATCTGTAGTATTACATAGGACTGCAGGTAACATCTACTACATTATCTGTAATCAGAGAGTTATCAGTGTGTTATCTGTGGTGTTACATAGGACTGCAGGTAACATCTACTACATTATCTGTACTCAGAGAATTATCACTGTGTTATCTGTGGTGTTACATAGGACTGCAGGTAACATCTACTACATTATCTGTACCCAGAGAGTTATCACTGTGTTATCTGTGGTGTTACATAGGACTGCAGGTAACATCTACTACATTATCTGTAATCAGGGAGTTATCACTGTGTTATCTGTGGTGTTACATAGGACTGCAGGTAACGTCTACTGCATTTTCTGTAATCAGAGAGTTATCACTGTGTTATCTGTGGTGTTACATAGGGCTGCAGGTAACATCTACTACATTATCTGTACTCAGAGAGTTAGCACTGTGTTATCTGTGGTGTTACATAGGACTGCAGGTAACACTACTACATTATCTGTACCCAGAGAGTTATCACTGTGTTATCTGTGGTGTTACATAGGACTGCAGGTAACACTACTACATTATCTGTACTCAGGGAGTTATCTCTGTGTTATCTGTGGTGTTACATAGGACTGCATGTAACATCTACTACATTATCTGTACTCAGAGAGTTATCACTGTGTGTTATCTGTGGTGTTACATAGGACTGCAGGTAACTTCTACTACATTATCTGTACTCCGAGAGTTATCACCGTGTGTTATCTGTGGTGTTACATAGGACTGCAGTTAACATCTACTACATTATCTGTACTCAGAGAGTTATCACTGTGTTATCTGTGGGGTTACATAGGACTGCAGGTAACATCTACTACATTATCTGTAATCAGAGAGTTATCACTGTGTGATTGTGGTGTTACATAGGACTGCAGGTAACACTACTACATGATCTGTAATCAGAGAGTTATCACTGTGTTATCTGTGGTGTTACATAGGACTGCAGGTAACATCTACTACATTATCTGTACTCAGAGAGTTATCACTGTGTTATCTGTGGTGCTACATAGGACTGCAGGTAACACTACTACATTATCTGTACTCAGAGAGTTATCACTGTGTTATCTGTGGTGTTACATAGGACTGCAGGTAACACTACTACATTATCTGTAATCAGAGAGTTATCACTGTGTGATTGTGGTGTTACATAGGACTGCAGGTAACACTACTACATGATCTGTAATCAGAGAGTTATCACTGTGTTATCTGTGGTGTTACATAGGACTGCAGGTAACATCTACTACATTATCTGTACTCAGAGAGTTATCACTGTGTTATCTGTGGTGTTACATAGGACTGCAGGTGACATCTACTACATTATCTGTACACAGAGAGTTATCACTGTGTGTTATCTGTGGTGTTACATAGGACTGCAGGTAACACTACTACATTGTCTGTACTCAGAGAGTTATCACTGTGTTATCTGTGGTGTTACATAGGACTGCAAGTAACACTACTACATTATCGCTACTTGGAGTTATCACTGTGTTATCTGTGATGTTACATAGGACTGCAGGTAACACTACTACATTATCTGTACTCAGAGAGTTATTACACCCAATGCATGAAACTGTTATTTTACCAATGCATGGTGGTATTATATGAGCACTGTATAGTAGTATTATATGAGCACTGTATGGTAATGTTATATGAGCAATGTGTGGTATTGTTATATGAGCACTGTATAGTAGTATTATATGAGCACTGTATGGTAATGTTATATGAGCACTGTGTGGTATTGTTATATGAGCACTGTATGTTAATATAATATGAGCACTGTGTGGTAATGTTATATGAGCACTGTATGGTAATGCTATATGAGCACTGTGTGGTATTGTTATATGGGCACTGTATAGTAGTATTATATGAGCACTGTATGGTAATGTTATATGAGCACTGTATGGTAATATATGAGCAATGTGTGGTAATGTTATATGAGCACTGTGTGGTATTGTTATATGAGCACTGTATGGTAATATATGAGCACTGTATGGTAATGTTATATGAGCACTGTATAGTAGTATTATATGAGCACTGTATGGTAATATATGAGCACTGTATGGTATTGTTATATGAGCACTGTATAGTAGTATTATATGAGCACTGTATGGTAATGTTATATGAGCACTGTATGGTAATGTTATATGAGCAATGTGTGGTAATGTTATACGAGCACTGTATGGTAATGTTATATGAGCACTGTATGGTAATATATGAGCAATGTGTGGTAATGTTATATGAGCTGTGTATGGTATTGTTATATGAGCACTGTATGGTAATGTTATATGAGCACTGTATAGTAATGTTATATGAGCACTGTATGGTAATGTTATATGAGCACTGTATGGTAATGTTATATGAGCATTGTATGGTAATGTTATATGAGCACTGTATGGTAATGTTATATGAGCACTGTATAGTAATGTTATATGAGCACTGTGTGGTATTGTTATATGAGCACTGTATGGTAATGTTATATGAGCACTGTATGGTAATGTTATATGAGCACTGTGTGGTATTGTTATATGAGCACTGTATAGTAATGTTATATGAGCACTGTTTGGTAATGTTATATGAGCAATGTGTGGTAATGTTATATGAGCATTGTATGGTAATGTTATATGAGCACTGTGTGGTATTGTTATATGAGCACTGTATGGTAATGTTATATGAGCACTGTAAGGTAATGTTATATGAGCACTGTATGGTAATGTTATATAAGCACTGTATGGTAATGTTATATAAGCACTGTATGGTAATGTTATATGAGCACTGTATGGTAATGTTATATGAGCACTGTATGGTAATGTTATATAAGCACTGTATGGTAATGTTATATGAGCATTGTATGGTAATTTTATATGAGCACTGTATGGTAATGTTATATGAGCACTGTATGGTAATGTTATATGAGCACTGTATGGTAATGTTATATGAGCACTGTATGGTAATGTTATATAAGCACTGTATGGTAATGTTATATGAGCACTGTATGGTAATGTTATATGAGCATTGTATGGTAATGTTACATGAGCACTGTATGGTAATATATGAGCAATGTGTGGTAATGTTATACGAGCACTGTATGGTAATGTTATATGAGCACTGTATGGTAATATATGAGCAATGTATGGTAATGTTATATGAGCACTGTATAGTAGTATTATATGAGCACTGTATGGTAATGTTATATGAGCATTGTATGGTAATGTTATATGAGCACTGTATGGTAATATATGAGCACTGTATGGTAATGTTATATGAGCACTGTATAGTAATGTTATATGAGCACTGTATGGTAATGTTATATGAGCACTGTATGGTATTGTTATATGAGCACTGTATGGTAATATATGAGCACTGTATGGTAATGTTATATGAGCACTGTATAGTAATGTTATATGAGCACTGTATGGTAATGTTATATGAGCACTGTATGGTATTGTTATATGAGCACTGTATGGTAATATATGAGCAATGTGTGGTAATGTTATATGAGCAATGTGTGGTAATGTTATATGAGCACTGTATGGTAATGTTATATGAGCACTGTATGGTAATGTTATATGAGCACTGTATGGTAATGTTATATGAGCACTGTATGGTAATGTTATATAAGCACTGTATGGTAATGTTATATGAGCACTGTATGGTAATGTTATATGAGCATTGTATGGTAATGTTATATGAGCACTGTATGGTAATATATGAGCAATGTGTGGTAATGTTATACGAGCACTGTATGGTAATGTTATATGAGCACTGTATGGTAATATATGAGCAATGTATGGTAATGTTATATGAGCACTGTATAGTAGTATTATATGAGCACTGTATGGTAATGTTATATGAGCATTGTATGGTAATGTTATATGAGCACTGTATGGTAATATATGAGCACTGTATGGTAATGTTATATGAGCACTGTATAGTAATGTTATATGAGCACTGTATGGTAATGTTATATGAGCACTGTATGGTATTGTTATATGAGCACTGTATGGTAATATGTGAGCACTGTATGGTAATGTTATATGAGCACTGTATAGTAATGTTATATGAGCACTGTATGGTAATGTTATATGAGCACTGTATGGTATTGTTATATGAGCACTGTATGGTAATATATGAGCACTGTATAGTAATGTTATATGAGCACTGTATGGTAATGTTATATGAGCACTGTATAGTAATGTTATATGAGCACTGTATGGTAATGTTATATGAACACTGTGTGGTATTGTTTTATGGGCACTGTATAGTAGTATTATATGAGCACTGTATGGTATTGTTTTATGGGCACTGTATAGTAGTATTATATGAGCACTGTATGGTAATGTTATATGAGCACTGTGTGGAATTGTTATATGAGCACTGTGTGGTATTGTTTTATGGGCACTGTATAGTAGTATTATATGAGCACTGTATGGTAATGTTATATGAGCACTGTGTGGTATTGTTATATGGGCACTGTATAGTAGTATTATATGAGCACTGTATGGTAATGTTATATGAGCACTGTGTGGTATTGTTATATGAGCACTGTATGGTAATGTTATATGAGCATTGTATAGTAGTATTATATGAGCACTATATGGTAATGTTATATGAGCACTGTGTGGTATTGTTATATGAGCACTGTATGGTAATATATTAGCACTGTGTGGTATTGTTATATGAGCACTGTGTGCTATTGTTATATGGGCAATGCATGGTATTGTTATTTGTGTACTGTATGGTAATGTTATATGGGCGCTGTATGGTAATGTTATGTGAGAATTATATAGTGCTGTAATTTGTGTAATGTAAGATACTGAAAAAAATATAAAAATGTTGAGTTTAGTTCAGCATACTATGTAGTTACTGGTATTAGTCTAGTCTTGGGTAACTCCTCCTGTCCTGCTTGTTTTTCTCTACCAGGAATGGTAACCTGAGGACATTCATGGCAAAATACGGTTATTTTGGCAATTTTTACAGTACATTGAATTATTATTTAAGTATTGTAAACTATTGTTATTTGACACTCTTTGGTTTTCTTATTAGTGTTCTATGATGCTGTTATTTGTACTCTGTATGGTCCTGTTATTAGTTTTGTATGGTCCTGTTATTAGCGTTGTATGGTCCTGTTATTAGTGTTGTATGGTCCTGTTATTAGTTTTGTATGGTCCTGTTATTAGCGTTGTATGGTCCTGTTATTAGTGTTGTATGGTCCTGTTATTAGTGTTGTATGGTCCTGTTATTAGTTTTGTATGGTCCTGTTATTAGTGTTGTATGGTCCTGTTATTAGTGTTGTATGGTCCTGTTATTAGTGTTGTATGGTCCTGTTAGTGTTGTATGGTCCTGTTATTAGTGTTGTATGGTCCTGTTAGTGTTGTATGGTCCTGTTATTAGTGTTGTATGGTCCTGTTATTAGTGTTGTATGGTCCTGTTATTAGTTTTGTATGGTCCTGTTATTAGTGTTGTATGGTCCTGTTATTAGTTTTGTATGGTCCTGTTATTAGTGTTGTATGGTCCTATTATAAGTGTTGTATGGTCCTGTTAGTGTTGTATGGTCCTGTTATTAGTGTTGTATGGTCCTGTTAGTGTTGTATGGTCCTGTTATTAGTGTTGTATGGTCCTGTTATTAGTGTTGTATGGTCCTATTATAAGTGTTGTATGGTCCTGTTATTAGTGTTGTATGGTCCTGTTATTAGTGTTGTATGGTCCTGTTATTAGTGTTGTATGGTCCTGTTATTAGTGTTGTATGGTCCTGTTAGTGTTGTATGGTCCTGTTATTAGTGTTGTATGGTCCTGTTATTAGTTTTGTATGGTCCTGTTATTAGTGTTGTATGGTCCTGTTATTAGTGTTGTATGGTCCTGTTATTAGTGTTGTATGGTCCTGTTATTAGTGTTGTATGGTAATGTTATTAGTGTTGTATGGTCCTGTTATTAGTGTTGTATGGTCCTGTTATTAGTGTTGTATGGTAATGTTATTAGTGTTGTATGGTCCTGTTATTAGTGTTGTATGGAATTGTTATTAGTGTTGTATGGTCCTGTTATTAGTGTTGTATGGTAATGTTATTAGTGTTGTATGGTCCTGTTATTAGTATTGTATGGTCCTGTTAGTGTTGTATGGTCCTGTTATTAGTGTTGTATGGTCCTGTTAGTGTTGTATGGTCCTGTTATTAGTGTTGTATGGTCCTGTTAGTATTGTATGGTCCTGTTATTAGTGTTGTATGGTCCTGTTAGTGTTGTATGGTCCTGTTATTAGTGTTGTATGGTCCTGTTAGTGTTGTATGGTCCTGTTATTTTTACACTTTTTGGTTCTATTAGTGTTACACAGCACATCGCTGCCCGCTCACCACTATGATAACTTTATAAGGTATATAAATGTATAGTACCCCTTTAAGTCTCATTTAAATGGACACCAGCTTTTCAAACAATGTTTGCTTATCTAATAGTATACCGAATATATAGATCAACTTTGTCATTTACTTACTGTTAAAATTGAGTTGTTTTAGACATGCAAAATCTGTGTGAATTTACTGCCCCTCGGTGTCTTTTTCCTGTAATCTGCTGTTCTCCCCCTGTTGTCAAGCAAAGTCCATCCCTGGTTAGAAAGCAAAATTGACAAACTGCAGAAGGTGGGGGTGTCTTTTCACTGCTTGCCTATACAAGTTTATGGAGAGGAGGAGCAGGAGGAGAGGGAAAAAGATGCAGACACGCTGTGTACAAGTCTATAGAGAAGGGGGTGAGCAGGAGCAGAGTGAGAAAGACACAAGCTGCTGGTAAGATTTCTATGTCACCCCAGTGCTGGATTCTGAGCTACACTGCTCATTATCATCTATATATCTATCATCTTGCCCTGGACCTCTGGTTTTGCTTGTTATATAGGAATATTTCCTCATCCAGCTGCACTAATGTTGTAGATTCCTAGAACATTCCAGCTGCCGGGGAGGCGGATGATGACAGGAGAATAGTCAGATGCCGGAGCTTCTCTGAGATGTGATTATCTAAATCATTATTTACTCTTATAGATAAGAGCCTGAATGCAGATGATTGAACTTCAGCCGTTCCTCCGCGCTCCGGGCTCCACACACATAATTGTGTTAAATGGTTTTGTGACAGAGCAGAACCCAGATGATCCAGAACAATTACCAGATTCTTAAAGGTCAGAGAAATTTCCTGCTATAAAAAGCCGCGATTCTGCAGCAAACACTCATTATGGAAACGCGTCTTCTATTCCGCTCCAGTTTATTCCGTTTGTTGCTGTTTCCATCCATGAAAAGCCTGAAACTGATCTATCATTTCCCCGGCGTAACATGAGCTTTACACAGCGGCTGTGTTTACCCATATGGGGCCGTGACCTTCAGACGTATACAATGTTTTACCCCACAGGTGGGAGGTCATCAACCGTTCATTGGAAAAACCGTTGGGGGGTGGGGGTCATAACTATATGTGGATTGGTGCTGGGACTTCCTGCTGGAAGAGTGGAGAGAGAGCTGTTTGAGCAGATTGCTGTCACTTTTGAAGCCCATTTGGCCAATGTTGCGTAGAATGTTGTGCTCGTCCATTAAGTGCACATAGAGATTCATCACAGTATAAACAGTTCTGCAACTTTCTAATAGATATTTTCACGTTCTCCTCTTTCTGTCAGTGAATAGGTGTGATTTGATTCTTACATACTTGGAAAGACCTCATTTTTCTTACAGCTGAGGGTTTGTTACAATTGTATCTACTTCACACAATCCTCTTTGAGCTTAACAAAGCGTCAGTGCAAATCTGTAAAAAGGAACAGTCTGGAGTCCGGGCTGTTTAACTTACAGATCATTGTTTACACTGGATACAATTGTAACAAATCCTCAGCTCTAAAAACAGGACAAGATTTATATATTTTCAAGATCTGAATGTAAACAAGAATGTTTCAATTTGCTAACAGCAAGTAGAGATCTTGAAAATGATGTGTAATGGAGTCAGTTTTTCTGCGGACATTTCATTGTGGGGTTTTCTCCTTTCAGCAGGTTCTGGTGTCCAGAGACTTTTACTCTTCGCGATTATTGCGTAAAATGCCATAATATCAACTAGAAGTTTCCAATCAGTGGCCGGTGTAAACATGAGCAGCGAGAAATTGCTTGTTTGTTGTTGATCGAATCTTTGATGATGGCCTAAAAATAAAAAGAATCGTTTGTTGGATATAACTCAGGATCAGTACAGGATAAGTAATGTATGTATGTACACAGTGACTCCACCAGCAGAATAGTGAGTGCAGCTCTTGAGTATAATACAGGATGTAACTCAGGATCAGTACAGGATAAGTAATGTAATGAATGTACACAGTGACTCCCTCAGCAGAATAGTGAGTGCAGCTCTGGAGTATAATACAGGATGTAACTCAGGATCAGTACAGGATAAGTAATGTAATGTATGTACACAGTGACTCCACCAGCAGAATAGTGACTGCAGCTCTGGAGTATAATACAGGATATAACTCAGGATTAGTACAGGATAAGTAATGTATGTATGTACACAGTGACTCCACCAGCAGAATAGTGAGTGCAGCTCTGGAGTATAATACAGGATATAACTCAGGATTAGTACAGGATAAGTAATGTATGTATGTACACAGTGACTCCACCAGCAGAATAGTCAGTGCAGCTCTGGAGTGGGTGGAGTAGGAGGTGTGGAGAGAGCTGCTGAGACTACCGTGCAGGCCTTGGATCCAGGGACTTTCCTTATTCTATCTGCCCAGGCCTCATACCATCTGCCTGGGCTTGGAAAGTACCCTGAGGGGGGTTCCATCCTAGGATGGAGCCTCAGACCTCTACCTCCCGGAGCATGCCAGCGGGGGGTAGAGGGTCATCCCAGCTGGCTGGGAATATGCAAACAGTCGCGGGGGTGAGGAGATCATCTCGGGGCAAGGCTGTCCTGGCTCCCCCTGACGCTGGAACCCTGGATAAGGGTATGGAGACGCGGTCCGGCAGGGTGATCGAGGTGTTGTCATCTGGAGAAGGACCAGCGCCGTCCGGACATTTGGATGACGGTCGTGTGGAGGAATGGGGACAGCTGAGGACCGGAGAGACGGTGGAGAACTTCAGCTCCCGTCTGGCTATGCGGTTGGAGGAGTATCGGGACCTCAGGAAGTCGCTGCAACGGCTCCGTGCGGACTTGGCGGTCGCCAGAGGAAGAGCTGCAAAAGCCTCAGGAGGTAAGAGGTCCCGATACCTTTTAAACGTGAAATCCTTGTTGGAGGAAATAAAAGAAGTGGAAGAGAGACGTGAGGAGATTTTGGCAGGCGGAGGGGTGTTTGGTGAAAAATTAAAAAATGAAGAGAGGTTTGCCGAGATGGCAGAACCTATAAAAATAGAAAGTGTGGAGGAAGACAGCAGAGCCCCAGACACAGCAAAGGAAATTGTGGGGGAGAAAATGGAGAGCGACACAGTAAAGTCCAGAGAAGGCTCAGATTCTGATGCACCCAGGAGCAGTGAGGAGGAGGAGGGTGGACTCACAGCTGGGAGAAATCAGGAGAGTTTTGATACTGACAGTGAGCGGCCTCCAGGATTACTCACTCAGATCCGTAATGTGGAGTCGCCGGTATCCTTCCAGGGATTTTGTTTCGGTGCAGAGTTACCCGCAGAGGAGGAAAAGCAAAAGAAAAAAAAATTTAAGAAGAAAAAAAAGACAAAGGAAAAAAAATCTGCTGAAGGTTCATTTAAAATGGTGTACACAGCAAGATCCTTCCTGTGCTCTGAGCCAGATGCAAGTCAGGATCAGGGCGCAGGACCCGCAAGACCCCCAGCTCAAGCCTCTGCAGTGGGGCTGGAGCGGGAATGCGGGGAGAGTGTTACGGGTCCGGCATTAGAACACGTGGTGGTCAAAATGGCGCCGGACGCCAACCCCTGCAAAGGGGGCGGTACTGGTGGCCTGGTGACGCCAGGGGGTGTGTCCCCGTGTCCGGTTAATGGCGAGCCCGGGAAACTGGTCTCTGATGCGAGTCAGCGGTCTGGAGAACGGGTAAACCAGAAACCGGATGTGGTGTCTGAAAGCCGGAAGTCTGTCGGTGTCGCAGTAAAGCCGTCAGACGTTCCGGACAAGGGCGGTCACAGAGGGGGCTCCGGCTCTGTTGGCCACTCATCTGTGGGAGGGGGGAGTGGTCCGGCGCCGGAGGCGGCTCCAGTGACATCAGTGGCTCCTTCGTCCGCATCACTGAAAAGTGGTGTAGGCGAGAAGGGGGCTGCTGGCGTCGGGGGCGGCGGTGGCCCCTTTCCCAAAAATGTTCCGCACATAGAAAAGATGGAGGTTAATGAGGCGGAGGGCACAGCGGGGACACCGCTTATAACATCTGGTGGCGTCCCTGCAAAGGTGCCTGATGATGCGGAGACTGAAGCAGTGTCTACCCACACAAAATGTACAGAAAAAATACATAACATAGAACCAGGCCTGGCCAGAAGGATGACTGCAGGGGGACCTGGTGGGTTAAATAAAAAAGTTGCGGCTGTGGATGTGGGAACTGCTGGGGGTATGCAGGTGTCTGTAAATAAAGTTGCTGGAGTGTCTGCTGGTAATGGGGTGTTGAGTGCTGTGTCTGTAGGTGGTGAGGTGGTGGGTGGTGGGGATGGGGTATCAACCAGGGGCAATGGGCCTGGCGCTCCTCTTGCTGTGACATCCGGCAGGTCTTATGCTGGTGTGGCAGCGGGGGGACAGCGGGCCCACCCATCTTCATCCTCAAGGTCCGGGGACGGTAACTTGCAACAACGTCTCTTGGACGCTTTAAGAGAGGGAAAGCAAACCCTAACCATAGGGGGAGTGCAGAAGGACCTGTCTTTCTGGATAGACAGATATGGTCTAAATGCCTTCCGAGAGCAACGAGGAGATCAGTGGTCGCTCCCAACAGCCGGGCAGGCTGTAGCCAGGAGGAATGTGGTCCGTCTCCGGTGGCGTGGCAATGATGCGTGCCCTCCCAGAAAGAGGGTGGTGGAGCTGCTGCTGGGGATGGGCTTCAAGGCGAGTGACATCTTTGCCTTGATACATCCTCATGGCTCGGTCGAGTTTGACATCAGCTTTGTTCACCTAGGGGGCCTTGAGGTCTTCTGGGGGAACTACGAGCTGATGAAGGACGAGCCTGGCTGGCGAGACTTTGCTGCACAAGCAATTTCTCGCCAAAGTGGTCCCAAGAGAGTGACCGTTCTTACCCGTAATGAGTCACTCTCTTGTATTGATATCATGACCTGGTTGGGAAGGTACGGAGAGGTAGTAGAGATGCCACGGAAGAACATGGATGAGTTTGGCATCTGGTCAGGGGCCTGGACGTTCATGGTTAAACTAAAGCGTCTGGGACAGACGGTGTCCCACATACCATCATCTGCTTTCCTGGGAAGAGATCGGATCCTTGTCTTCTACCAGGGGCAGCCGAAGTTGTGTCACCGGTGTGGCGACCCCTCACATTTGAGTGCAGGCTGCAAGGTGCAGAAGTGTGCTCATTGTGGGGGGATTGGTCATCTAGCCGCATCGTGTGACCGTATTCGGTGCAACCTGTGTGGTGACTTAGGTCACCCGTTCAGTCGGTGTCCTCGCTCTATTGTCAATGCTTGTTCCAAACCTGCGGAGGATGAAAGGAGGGAGGCCTCCGTGGGTGAGGGTGCGGGCAGGGACGATGGGGCACAGGGGCAAGGGAAGAATGCAAAGAAGGGTCCCCCTTCTCGCCAGAGAAGGGCGGAGAAGCGAAGGAAGGAGAGGATTTGGAGGGCGCTCCAGGAAACTGGGACAACCTCTGATTCGGATCTGGATGCCCCCCCTGAATCTGATGCCCCTGGGGAGGCCGAATTGAATGGGGAGATGAGGAGGATCCAAAGGGAGCAGAGGGCTGAGGACTCTCAGTCCTCCCACTATGAAAGTGTGGGAGAGGAAGAGAGGACTCAGCCTACAGCAAAAGGGACACCGGGCAAAACCCAAGGGCCAAATACATCTGGCCCCGCCCTGGCCCAGGAAGGTAAATCCTGTACCCCCCTGGTGCGCTCTACTGATCGATACCATGCTCTCGTGGACATTCCAGCCTCTCATACTAAGAGGGAGGGCATGGTAGGGCACCCTAGAGTCGTTGAGCCTCCCCTGCTGCAGGGGCCGTTGCCCCCAGAGGGGGAGGTTGACCCGGTACTTGGGGATGAAGATGGGAATAGGGTGGTGAATATGGACTCCTCAGTTTGCAAGAAGCGAGGCAAAGAAGGGGGGTCCTCATCAGATAGAGGGGGGGGTGGGAAGAAGAAAGCCGTCTAACTCAAACATCCATGATGGCGGCACCCACTCCGTTGACGCTGGCATCAATTAACGTTGCCAGCATTAAGTCAGATAGGGCGAGATTTGCAGCCTTTGATTTTCTTGGCCGAGTTGAAGCCGACATTTTGTTTTTGCAGGAGACCAGGCTGTCACTTTTGGCAGACGTCGTTAAATCTAGGAGGGAGTGGCGACGCGGGCCCTCCTACTGGTCTCTTGCGGCTGAGCCCTATAGCGGAGTGGCGGTCCTTTTCACCGCACCGGTAACATGCCGACGGATGATTGAGTTAGAAATGGGGAGGTGCTTGATCTTAGATGTCCTCATGAGGGGACAGGAATTAAGACTAATCAATATATACGGACCCCAGAGCAAATGGGACCGTAAAAGTCTCTTCATGAGGATTAAGCCTTTCCTTTTTTCAGGTCGACAAGTTATCTTTGGAGGGGACTTCAATACTGTCGTGAGGCCCCGAGATAGAGGAGGTTCCGGAGATAAAAAATTGACCTACGATAGTGTAGCATTAAAAAATATAGTTAGCGATGCTCGCCTGGTGGATATCCACATCAGGCATACCCCAGGCCACTCGGGTTTCACCTATCGTAGAGGTAGTTGTAGGTCTAGGATAGACAGGTTTTTTTTGAAGGAGGAAGCCATCTCTTCACCAGTGTCCGTTGTTGAGGTGGAGTTCTCCGATCACTGTATGATTATTTTCTCTTTGAACATTGCAGAGTCCCTCCAGATGGGAAGAGGTATATGGAGGCTGAATTCTACTCTCTTGGAAGAAGCGGAGATAAGACAGGCCTTTGAGGATTTTCTTCAGAGCCAGGTACCTTTGTTGGATCTCAGTGGTACTAAGTCTGAGTGGTGGGAGTTGTTTAAAGTCCGGGTGGCAGGATTTTTCCGCAGGCTCTCGAGCCTCAGGTCCATGAGTAGGTACCGCCTATATCAGGAACTGAGGAGGAAACTCGAACATCTAGTCTCAACCGGGGGTAGTGGGGAGGAGATCTCCGTGGTGAAAGCTTTGCTCAGGAGGTGTCAGTATGATAGGCACACATCTTTAGTTCTTGAGAGGGATTTCGGGAGGTACCGCTCGCCCGACCCCTACAGGAACTGTAAGATGTCAGTGAGTCGTAAGGTTGTGACAGGACTGATTGATAGTACAGGATCTCTGAAGAGATCCAAATCAGGGATCTTGGAGGTCGTCAGATCCTTCTACTCGCACCTCTTGGGGAAGCAAGATCCAAACCGAGACGAGATGTCGGCTTTCCTGGCTGAAACCATCCCTGAGCCAGGGGTAGACCCCTCTCTCGGTGTTTTGATAGATTCGATCAAGGAAGAGGAAGTGGGATTGGCGATTGATGGGCTTGCCCTCAAAAAATCGCCAGGGCCGGATGGCTTAACATCCGAGTTTTATAAGACTTTTAAAGGAACCCTAGTTCCCCTCTTGACTGAGGTGTTTAATGAGTGCCTTTCCTCGGGTACTTTGCCAATGTCAATGAGGAGGTCGGCCTTGATCGTTTTATCGAAGGGTAAAGACTCGACCCGTATTGAGAATTGGCGTCCCATAGCGCTGCTCAATACGGACAGAAAGGTTCTCGCAAAGGTGCTGTTTAATCGGCTGGTGAAGTTTGCATCCCGGCTCCTTTCGCCGGTCCAGCATTGCTCTGTTCCAGGCCGCAGCACATTTAGTGCTGTCCTCAGTGTCAGAGAGGCAGTGGAGCAGGGAAATTCTGGTCGGTGGGAGGGGTACATCCTGTCCTTGGACCAGGCCAAGGCTTTTGACCGGGTGGACCACGAGTACCTCTGGTCGGTCCTTCTGAGGTACGGCCTACCGGGGGGGTTTGTCAATTGGCTACAGACCTTATACACTGGGGCTGAGACTTTTGCGCTGGTGAACGGTTGGGTTGGAACCCCCTTTGAGGTTGGGTCTGGTGTCCGCCAGGGTTGTCCCTTGAGCCCTTTGCTATATGCGTTCGCAATTGATCCTTTTCTTAAAAGGATCGATCGTGGGCCATTGGCGGGAGTCGGGGCCGGCCTGGAGGGGCCGGAGGCCACTCAGAGGGTGGTTGCGTACGCAGACGACGTCTCCATTTTTGTCTCCTCGAGAGGGGAGGCAGAGTGGGTGATGTCGGAAGTGGAGCGTTACTCATTGGCATCTGGGTCCAAGATCAACCGGGATAAGTGCAAAAGTCTCTGGCTGGGAGGAGGAGATCCTGGTTTTGATCTCCCGGACACCCTTCCAGAGCCTCAGGGGTCTGCTAAGATCTTAGGAGTCGAATTTGGCCCGGGTGATTACCCCAAGAAGAACTGGGAGGATAGGCTGAATCTAGTTGCCCAGAAGGTCGACCAATGGAAGGGTTGGTCCTTAACCCTGAGGGAAAGGGTTCACTTGGCCAAGGCCTACCTGGTGCCCATGTTGCTTTACCTGGGCAGTGTGTGCATCTTGCCAGAACCTCTCTGGACTCGGGTCTATAGCCTGTTCTTCCAGCTGTTATGGGGGAACAGGCTCAACCTAATCAAGAGGGAGGTTACTTACCTACCAAGGACACTAGGCGGGTTAGGTATGGTTAACCCGGTGGTGTTCCTAGTGAACACCTTTGTTAAGATCAACCTGGCAAACCTCTGGCAAGAGAGGGCTCCTTGGTGGATATCCTCCTGCAGGGGGTGGTTTCGGCCTTTCTTCCAGGAATGGGAGAGAGGAGGGCAAGTGAAAGACCTGCGTACACCTCACGGACATCTCCCGGCTTATGCCACCCTGGCGCTGAAGATTGTTCGCCGGTGGGGTCTGGAGGTGTGGGAGATCAGGACCATGTCGAGAAAATTTCTTGACAGGAGGGTCCTGATGACCCACTTCCAGAAGCCCCTGGCGCTCAAAGACTGCCCAAGTAGTGACCTCGGGGTGGGATTAAAACTTTTAAATTCAGCGAGGATTCCCCAGAAGTTTTGGGATCTGGCTTGGCGTTGCTTCCATGGGAGACTGTATGTGAGGGACAATCTAAAGTGCAGAAGCTCTGATGATCGGGATTGCCCCCGGGAGGAGTGTGGCGGAGTGCTGGAAAGCATGGAGCATTTCCTGCTTCATTGCCCTTTCAATACAGAGGTATACAAAAGGGTGGGAGCCTCCATTGGTTGGCCAGGCCTAACCAGCCTCTCCTATGCTGGGTGGGCCTATGGAGTGTTCGGAGACCTCGGTGGTAGGGACCATTGCACCTTGTTTCTAGTCAGTATAGTGGTCAGGCACTTTATGTGGAATGCACGATGTCTAGTTTCTACCCAGAAGAAAATCCTCCTAGTGGATGAGGTTGTTAGCAATATCATGGGTGACCTGGTGAAGGTGCATTCTTTGGAGGTTGGCAGATTGGGAGCATCCAAAGCCTCTCGTCTTTGGAGGGGCTTTTCCTTTTGGGTGCCTTAATGTGTCTGCCTTCATGAGGGAGGGGGGGGGGTCGTCACCGGTGCTCAACTGGAGGTGGGGGTCTGCGTTCCGCTGAGTCACCAATAAAAAATATAGCGATAGGACTCGGAATAAGGGAAAGGTGAGGGTCAGCATAGGGTCAGCTTTCAATAGGGTCAAGAAAGGGCTAGTAATAGGGTAAGGAGATAGGGCAAGCGATAGGGAGGGTGCAGCGGTGGACGTGGTACCTTGGCCTCTGGGGGGGAGCTGGGGGGGGCTTTCCCTTCTCTCTATCTGGTGATGGGCTAGGTAAGCACTGGAAGATTTTTGTTTTGTTTAGGATTGAAATGGCAGGAAAAAGGTTTACAAGCGACCGAACTTGGTGCTTTCGGGTACGGTGTATTTTGTATATGGTTTGGTATTTGGACAGGTTGGTGACGTGTATTGTATTATAATGTAGAAATGTTGTTAGAATAGGGATAGACTTAAGGGGGTTAATAGATAGGTTGGGAGGGGGTCGGGGGGGGGGGGGGTTTGCCTGACCCAGCCCCGGACTATGCGGACATGGGAGGACATGGGGCGGGGGGCTGGGCTGGGGTGTTGGGTGTGGTGGTGGGGGCCAGCATCTGGACTATGCGGACGTGAGAGGACATGAGGCGAGATGCTGGCTGGGGTGGTGGAGTTTAGGTAAGAAGGGTAAGGTTAGGGAAAGTCAGGATGTGTATAGTGTGATTAAAAAATATATATATATAAAAAAAAAAAAAATTAAAAAAAATTGGGATTAGTATTATTATATTTTGGATTTTTGGGGTTATTATTATTATTATTTTATTATTATTATGTTGTTGTTTTATTATTATTATCATCATTATTATGTTGTTTCTTTAGGCCCTTGGTTGACGCGGGTCGGGGGATTTTCTGTTGGTACTTTGGATTACGTTTATATGATGTTTGTATATATTCTAGTTATTGTTTAGCTTCGGATGAAGTGTAGATGTAAGTATATAAGAGTGGGGTGTATGTGGCCGGGTCTGGTATAGTTTTCTCTTCTCATATACAGAGATGTATATAAGAAAATTTGTTTATAAGAATTGGGTTGTGACTTTTTGGTTATATGGAATTAGTTATGTATTTGTTTTTCAGTTTATGTTTTGTAAATTTATATAAAATAAAGAGATACAGGATATAACTCAGGATCAGTACAGGATAAGTAATGTAATGTATGTACACAGTGACTCCACCAGCAGAATAGTGACTGCAGCTCTGGAGTATAATAAAAGATATAACTCAGGATCAGTACAGGATAAGTAATGTAATGTATGTACACAGTGACTCCACCAGCAGAATAGTGACTGCAGCTCTGGAGTATAATACAAGATATAACTCAGGATCAGTACAGGATAAGTAATGTAATGTATGTACACAGTGACTCCACCAGCAGAATAGTGACTGCAGCTCTGGAGTATAATACAAGATATAACTCAGGATCAGTACAGGATAAGTAATGTAATGTATGTACACAGTGACTGCACCAGCAGAATAGTGAGGGCAGCTCTGGAGTATAATACAGGATGTAACTCAGGATCAGTACAGGATAAGTAATGTAATGTATGTACACAGTGACTCCACCAGCAGAATAGTGAGTGCAGCTCTGGAGTATAATACAGGATGAAACTCAGGATCAGTAGAGGATAAGTAATGTAATGTATGTACACAGTGACTCCACCAGCAGAATAGTGAGTGCAGCTCTGGAGTGTAATACAGGATGTAACTCAGGATCAGTAGAGGATAAGTAATGTAATGTATGTACACAGTGACTCCACCAGCAGAATAGTGAGTGCAGCTCTGGAGTATAATACAGGATGAAACTCAGGATCAGTACAGGATAAGTAATGTAATGTATGTACACAGTGACTCCACCAGCAGAATAGTGAGTGCAGCTCTGGAGTATAATACATGATATAACTCAGGATCAGTACAGGATAAGTAATGTAATGTATGTACACAGTGACTCCACCAGCAGAATAGTGAGTGCAGCTGTGGAGTATAATACAGGATATAACTCAGGATAAGTAATGTAATGTATGTACACAGTGACTCCACCAGCAGAATAGTGAGTGCAGCTCTGGAGTATAATACAGGATGTAACTCAAGATCAGTACAGGATAAGTAATGTAATGTATGTACACAGTGACTCCACCAGCAGAATAGTGAGTGCAGCTCTGAAGTATAATACAGGATATAACTCAGGATCAGTACAGGATAAGTAATGTAATGTATGTACACAGTGACTCCACCAGCAGAATAGTGAGTGCAGCTCTGGAGTATAATACAGGATGTAACTCAAGATCAGTACAGGATAAGTAATGTAATGTATGTACACAGTGACTCCACCAGCAGAATAGTGAGTGCAGCTCTGAAGTATAATACAGGATATATGCTATTTATAGTGATTTATTCCATATTTAACCTCTACAATGATTATTATACACTTGCTCCACCTAGGATGGTTTACTTTGTGGAAGTTGATTGCCCCCTAAATTTTTCCATAGTATAACGATGGCTCATTAAAAAAATATAATTTAAGTGTGTTTCTCCCTTTGGTAAAGCCTCGGGCTCATTAGAACATCTGGTATATTAATGGTGATTAAGCGAGTGCACATTTACGGGACGCACTTGTGTAAGTTCACGCTGTGTATTCGCACTCTGTTGCTATGTGTACCGCGAGTCTGCTCTATCGCCTGCGCTGCCGTCACTTAAAGGGCCAGGCTCTGCTCTCTTTATTGAGGTTTTTATAGAGTGCATCCTTGTTATGTGTTTTTTTATCAGTTTTATAGTCCACGTCGTCTTTCGGTTGGAATCTGTTGCTAAGAAACAGACGGAAGAGTCTCTTAGGCCTTTAGCGAGAGCAAAGATAAAAGGCAGCGGAGCAGAGGAAAGGGGGGTCCCTGTTTCTTGCTTTAAAGGAAAATGTAGCGATTGAACCGCGGCGCGCTCCGCAAAGTGTCGGGGGAGGATGGTAATTGGCGCGTTCTGGGCTCAGACGATGGTTTTATTTCTGTCTTCACCTGAAATGAGCAAAATGCCAGGAGCCGATCTACTGCTTCCTCTTTACTTTATACCCTGAAGGGCGCCGGTACCTGACAAAGCAGCGGATGAGAGGCTCTTGTAGTCGACAAAATCTTCTAAGATCTGAAAAGCAGTCCCGGCTCTTTCTAGATCTTCCAGACTTTCCTTATGCACTAATCCCGGTAGCAGCAAAATATCACAGGCCGTCACTTTAAGGGTTTGTCGTGGTTTTGTTGTAACTTTTCCCACGATTTTTGCAAAACAACAGCATGAAAAACTGACGTGTGAATAAGGAGCAATTTTAACTGAAGGGGGGAACCCGTGGGGAGGCATCAAAGCCAGATCCTAGCATGGCCGCTGCACTGCCGCCAAACGGGTTACAATATAATTAAAGGGCCAGTCCAGCCGTCTGTAACTAAAACGTAATCGTTTTATAATGGAAACCTCTGCAACTATCTAACACGGTAGCAGTCAGAAATCAGAGCGCTCGTAGCAGATAGGGGCCCCCCTCGCTGAGAGCTCTGCGCTGGATCTCTATAGGGAGACTGTTATTCCTGCTGCCTGCAGCCACCACTAGGGGGAGCTCCCTGCACATGGGTTATACAGTATACATCTAGTATTGAGCCCTATGCAGGGAGCTCCCTCTAGTGGTATGACAGCGTTACAGCAAGCTGGGGAAGCAGTTCAGCACCAGGCCCCGATATTACCATGGACCCCATAGCAGGCACGTGTCCTGCCTCTATATTAGCTACACCACTGCTCTGATCTATGTTTGCGGTCAGTGAATGGAAACGTATTATATATCCAAAAGCTAAAAACCTGTACAGACTTAATACTTCTCCCAGCTGAGGGTTTGTTACAATTGTATCCAGTCTAGATGATCCTCTGTGAGCTGATCACATCAGCACAATTCTATCTCCTGCCCTTTTTTTGCGTCAGGACTTGCCGCCATAGGGGTTGTCACGATCTTTTTAGCACCGGAGCCCAAAATAAAATGTTTTTGCAGAATCTGCGGCTGAACGTCCTCATTGGTTCTCTCTGGTCCGGTGAAATCTCTCACTGTATTACAATTCTGTGCCAGAAACAGGTGCCAGATTATCAGATATTCCGGATTATTGGATGCTGGATGAAAGGAGTTTCACTGTCTGTGATCATTTGTGAGGAGTAAATGAATCCCCTGCCCATAGGAAACATTGTGCGGATCGATTTGTAGAAGATGAATCAGGAATGTCGCAGTCTGAATATTGCGTCAGGCCGAGGAGAATCATTTCCTTCCTTGTGATCGCGGTCATGAAAACCAGACTGGAGGCAGCGGAGATACTGGAGGCAGCGGAGATACTGGAGGAAGCGGAGATACTGGAGGCAGCGGAGATACTGGAGGCAGCGGAGATACTGGAGGCAGCGGAGATACTGGAGGCAGCGGAGATACTGGAGGCAGCGGAGATACTGGAGGCAGCGGAGATACTGGAGGCAGCGGAGATACTGGAGGCAGCGGAGATACTGGTGCCCGCGGAGATACTGGAGGCAGCGGAGATACTGGTGCCCGCGGAGATACTGGAGGCAGCGGAGATACTGGAGGCAGCGGAGATACTGGAGGCAGCGGACGGAGATACTGGAGGCAGCGGAGATACTGGAGGCAGCGGACGGAGATACTGGAGGCAGCGGAGATACTGGAGGCAGCGGAGATACTGGAGGCAGCGGACGGAGATACTGGAGGCAGCGGAGATACTGGAGGCAGCGGAGATACTGGAGGCAGCGGAGATACTGGAGGCAGCGGAGATACTGGTGCCCGCGGAGATACTGGAGGCAGCGGAGATACTGGAGGCAGCGGAGATACAGGAGGCAGCGGAGATACTGGAGGCAGCGGAGATACTGGAGGCAGCGGAGATACTGGAGGCAGCGGAGATACTGGAGGCAGCGGATGGAGATACTGGAGGCAGCGGAGATACTGGAGGCAGCGGAGATACTGGAGGCAGCGGAGATACTGGAGGCAGCGGAGATACTGGAGGCAGCGGAGATACTGGAGGCAGCGGAGATACTGGTGCCCGCGGAGATACTGGAGGCAGCGGAGATACTGGAGGCAGCGGAGATACTGGTGCCCGCGGAGATACTGGAGGCAGCGGAGATACTGGAGGCAGCGGAGATACTGGTGCCCGCGGAGATACTGGAGGCAGCGGAGATACTGGAGGCAGCGGAGATACTGGTGCCCGCGGAGATACTGGAGGCAGCGGAGATACTGGAGGCAGCGGAGATACTGGAGGCAGCGGAGATACTGGAGGCAGCGGAGATACTGGAGGCAGCGGACAGAGATACTGGAGGCAGCGGAGATACTGGAGGCAGCGGAGATACTGGAGGCAGCGGAGATACTGGAGGCAGCGGAGATACTGGAGGCAGCGGAGATACTGGAGGCAGCGGAGATACTGGAGGCAGCGGAGATACTGGAGGCAGCGGAGATACTGGAGGCAGCGGAGATACTGGAGGCAGCGGAGATACTGGAGGCAGCGGAGATACTGGAGGCAGCGGAGATACAGGAGGCAGCGGAGATACTGGAGGCAGCGGAGATACTGGAGGCAGCGGAGATACTGGAGGCAGCGGAGATACTGGAGGCAGCGGAGATACTGGAGGCAGCGGAGATACTGGAGGCAGCGGAGATACTGGAGGCAGCGGAGATACTGGAGGCAGCGGAGATACTGGAGGCAGCGGAGATACTGGAGGCAGCGGAGATACTGGAGGCAGCGGAGATACTGGAGGCAGCGGAGATACTGGAGGCAGCGGAGATACTGGAGGCAGCGGAGATACTGGAGGCAGCGGAGATACTGGAGGCAGCGGAGATACTGGAGGCAGCGGAGATACTGGAGGCAGCGGAGATACTGGAGGCAGCGGAGATACTGGAGGCAGCGGAGATACTGGTGGCAGCGGAGATACTGGTGGCAGCGGAGATACTGGAGGCAGCGGAGATACTGGAGGCAGCGGAGATACTGGAGGCAGCGGAGATACTGGAGGCAGCGGAGATACTGGTGGCAGCGGAGATACTGGTGCCAGCGGCGGGTCAGGGGTTAATGGTAATAGCAGGAGATAAAATATCACTGGTGAAATGGCTGCAGATCATCCCTCCATATGTGATAATGGGATAGAGATCTGTATGGGAAGACGCAAGATGTAAATCGCTGCACGCGTCCGTAAAAAACGTTGACTGTTCGCGATTCCAGAAAAAATAAAATAGATTGACGACTCTGACCCCCAGCAGCGGGATGTACCGGTGACGACGCGCCGTGCCCATATACCATCCGTACGTAAAGTGCGGGCGTCTGCAGGTCTACACACACATCAGGTCGGTGGATTTTATGAATTGTTATTGTCGCACTTTTTTCCCGCCATTCCCAGAATCGCAGCAAAAAACGCATCAGTGTTTTTTTTTAAAATCAAGAACGACTCATGTAAATCCCCCTGATGGAGAGAAATCCCTCCGCGATGTGGTCCAGGTCCCCGGAGCGCCCTCCAAAGGGGGCGCCGCTGATACACAGCACTCCAGGGTGCCCCCTATCCGCAGCCCACCCCCCCAAAAAATGGAGGGAGACCCCTGCCTGAAGGTTGTCACCCTACAAAGGACTCGTATGGGATTGGGGAGGACAAGCATTGTGAAGGGGAGTCGGGATCGGGGCCCTTTTGATCTCGGCTTTGGGGCCCCTCTCCTCTATGGTCGCCGCTGGGTGCATTTTCTCCGGCCAGGGACGTTATTCACACTTCTACGTTCTCCGTCTTCTGCGCCGCGGACTTTCTGTAATTATATTCGTGCCGGCGCCGCTGTTTGTGTTACATATTTGCGCTCGTGTCCGTTTACAGGAAATGTTTGTACGCAGATAATCCATTTCACGCTCAATTCCCAGGATCCTCGTTCTTTCTGTTCTTTAATTCAAAGACAGAAGTCAAATCGTCTCTTCCTTCTGAGCAAAACTCCGAGGAGGAGATTCTCTGAGCAGCCGAGGTTTGTCGCCTTTTACCCCAAATTCTTACCTTAGTGGAGACGTCTCACCCAACATCTCGTGGGCTCATACAGGTCACCAGGGACATAACACAGCGCTCAGAGGGTCTGACAACCACATTCCCACAGATATAAGGCCAGGACGACACCGACACTTT
The DNA here is from genome assembly GCF_050947455.1 of Rhinoderma darwinii. Classification (NCBI taxonomy): domain Eukaryota; kingdom Metazoa; phylum Chordata; class Amphibia; order Anura; family Rhinodermatidae; genus Rhinoderma; species Rhinoderma darwinii. The sequence continues at coordinate 209,845 of NW_027461825.1, forward strand.
TTGTAGCGCTGCTGATTGATTTTAACTATCGTCCCAATAATTGAGTTGTATGTGCTCTTGTGGACTGCAGTTGGCTTTGTACATTGCATAGCGGCCGTGCTGAAGAACTGCAGCTCTGCTCCTACTCACGTGAATACTGCAGCTCGGCCGCTAATTCCGTGACCGGAGACATCTGCGTCTGGCATGGACGTCTGGTGCCCGGAGGCAGCTGATCGGTGTGGGGTCCGGGTGTCGGACATGCACCGATCATATACTGGATAGTTGTCCGCTAGTGGAAAACCCGAGTGACAGCTGCAGTCCACAAGACGCAACTCAATGTCTTCATGTGGACTGCAGCTGCAGCTCAAAAGTTAAAATCAGTCAGTAGCGCTCCAAAAAGTTTATTTGCAGCCCAGGTCTGAGCAATAAATTACTGGCAGGAAATGAATAATCATTTTACTAAATCTCATTCTGTCCCATAATCTATTATGTCCAACTGAAACGTCTGAATTTCTTGTACCCCGTGCTGAGCCCTGTTATTATCACATGATTATATGTACCTGCCTACTAATGTCTGCACAGGGGGAGAATTACAGAAAGGGGGACGGCAGACACATATTTGCTGGTGTGGGAAAATAGTTGTCATGGAGATTAAAGCAACAAGCTGCTACAATGTAGAAACCAGACTGTAATGGCAAAGCCACACGTGGCGGAATTGCTCTTGAATTCCGCTGCGGACACTCCGCAGCGTTAATCCGCAGCGGAGCCGTTTCTCCATTGCCTTCCACTTCTTTTTAGTAGGCTTCGTTTAGACGAGGCTGAAAATTCCGCTGCGGAGTATAGGCTGCGGAGCGGAATTTGGTGTCTGCAGCATGCTCTGTCTGTTGCGGAGCAGTGGCGGACTCATGGCGGAAGTTCTCCATTGACTTCAATGGAGATTCTAAGTTCCGCAATGAAGTCCGCAGCTGTCATGCACATGTTATGTGTGCTGCGGATACGTCTTGCTTTTTTGACATGACATTTCTTCATTCTGGCTGGACCTATGTATTTCTAGGTCTACAGCCAGACTGAGGAAGTCAATGGGGCTCCCGTAATGACGGGAGCGTTGCTAGGAGACGTCAGTAAATAGTCACTGTCCAGGGTGCTGAAAGAGTTAAGCGATCGGCAGTAACTGTTTCTGCACCCTGGACAGTGACTACCGATCCCAATATACATCAACCTGTAAAAAAATAGAAGTTCATACTTACCGAGAACTCCCTGCTTCTGTCTCCAGTCCGGCTTCCCAGGATGACGTTTCAGTCTAAGTGACGGCTGCAGCCAATCACAGGCCAATCACAGGCTGCAGCCAATCACAGGCCAATCACAGGCTGCAGCCAATCACAGGCCAATCACAGGCCAATCACAGGCTGCAGCGGTCACATGGACTGGTGCGTCATCCAGGGAGGTCGGGCTGGATGCCGAAAGAGGGACGCGTCACCAAGACAACGGCCGGTAAGTATGAATTTCTTTGACTTTCACTAGGGAAAGTGCTGTCCCTTCTCTCTATCCTGCACTGATAGGGAGAAGGGAAGCACTTTTCCCGCAGTCCGCAGCAGCTAGTCCGCATCAATTTACTGCACATTTTGGGCAGATCCGCAACAGAATCTGCAACGCAGCTTCTGTGCGACATTGATGCGGACAGCTGCGGAGGAAATCCGCCACGTGTGGGCATGCCCTAACAGTTCAGGGATCACAAAGTGCGGAGACCAGCAGACGAGGGGCTCATACACACACTATGGGGGGTTCTCTGAGCTCAGTCTGTAGATAGAGATACAATATAATAATTGCTCCATCCATTATTAGCCTCCATTGTAATTAGAAGGATAGAAATTGCTGGATCCGCTGATAAGCTGCTTTTCCCTGATTTGTAGATTTGCTCTGGTTGCTTCACACTGTACAGTATCTGCAGCTCTGAGCAGCTCATAAATCAGGGAGCGGATGTCACTGCGCACTTCTCCATGGTCCCTGGGACTGAGGATGATGGGGATCCTGCTGCTGCTGCCGCATGATATATCATACATTCAGGGACATTGTACAGAATGAGAACCGCTGTAAGATAACATGATAATCCGTCTCCGCAATCGCGTGACAGTGACAAATCACATGACCTTCACGTTTTCTGCTGCGGTGATCACCGGAATCACGAGGACGCGGACGAACCACTGAATACAGATGTGCAAGAAAAGGAGGGACGGAAAGAAGGCATCAGAGGAACTGAGAACTGACCACAGCCAGTCACATACACATATATATACACACACATACATCCTATCATATCCACATATATATACACACACATACATCCTATCATATCCACATATATATACACACTACCGTATATACATCTAGTCACATACACATATATACACACACACACATACATCCTATCATATCCACATATATATACACACTACCGTATATACATCTAGTCACATACACATATATATACACACACATACATCCTATCATATCCACATATATATACACACACATACATCCTATCATATCCACATATATATACACACACATACATCCTATCATATCCACATATATATACACACTACCGTATATACATCTCGTCACATACACACACATATATATATATATACACACATACATCCTATCATATCCACATATA